>NC_088872.1:7222991-7440703 GCF_032884065.1 Artemia franciscana
AAGAAAACTTGAACTATTTCTAGGACTTCTCTAGAATAACTTATGACTCGATTTAACCTTCTGAATTTGAAGGTAAAAGATCTGAGAGAAAATAGAAGTGCAAAAACATTACCTGTTCGTAGTCCAATCTTGAAGTAAGTGTAAATATGCCTGTCTGAGGGTTAAGCGAAAAAATATCATTTCCCCAATCTGACAACACTGTATATGAAACTTGGCCGTTTATTCCTTCGTCTGCGTCGTTTGCTGTTACGATACCAACCACAGAACCTCGTGTGGCATCTTCGGGGATATCGAACGAGTAAGCCACCTCCGTGAATACTGGAGCATTATCGTTGGCGTCAGAAACCTAAATAAAAATTAGTTTTGTTGAATTCACGTGTATGACTCTAAAACTTAAAACAAACACAGTTTCAGTGGCATCAAGTGGGGAGAGGGGGCCAGATTTGAAAGATGCCTTTTTTGGTATATTCATTGAAGATACCCTTTTTGGTATTTTCATTAAAACAAAATCACAATCGTCTCCTCTCAAGATTTGAAAAAATATATTTGCTCCTCCCGCAAAATTTTCATGAATTAGCACAGCTACACAAGCTATACTGTATGCGACGGGTATACCGCCCCTCTTTGGTTATATTTTGAATATTTGTGATCGGTGGACAAATTAAATTCCTTTACTAAATATAATGTAATACAAACCTTTGACCAATACGATATTTAGTTGTTACTATCAAACAGTTCGTACACGAACAGTAAATAAGGAGCGACCCGCCTCAATAGTAACCGAAACTCTAAAAAACCGAATTTGGTACCAATAGATACACCAAAAAATTGGATTTTTAGGCTGATTTTAAATAAATAAGTTTCATCGAGTTTAGTCCCACCCATCAAAAGCTACGAACCTGAGAGAATTGGCTCTATTTTCTCAAAAATGGGGAAACACCCCCTAGAAGTCATAAAATCTTAATAAAAATCACACCATCAGATTCAGCATAATAGAAAACATTATTGTAGAGATTTCAAGCTTCTATCTGCACAAATGTGAAATTTTATACTTTTTGCCTGAAACAAGATCACGGATGTGCGTTTATTTGTTTGTTTTTTTGTTGTTTTTTTTTTGTTTGTTTTTTTCTTTCCATGGATGATCGTATCGACCCAGTGGTCCTAGAATGTCGCTTAAGGGCTCATCCAAACGGAGGATCTAAAGTTTGTTTATTGTTTTATAAAGTAGAGTTATTAGAAAGAGACAAACTTTAGCGTAAAGAGCGGGGCATTGAGGAAAGTACAATCTCTTTCATGTACGGAATAATTTCTGATCTTTTCAAGTTTTGACGTCGCGCCTTACTTTCAGTCAAACAAACTTGTTTTTTTTTTGTATTAACAAGGGGCGGTATTTACTTACCGTTCATTACCATGAACCGTTTAATGATGACCGCTGACCAGGCAACTATGCACGAATTCGCTGGACGAAAAGGAAAGGGGGAACGATACATGGGCACCAGCAAGGGGGGGATCGTGCGCCCCTGGAAACTTGGCACTATAAAGTAATTACAAGGAAACCAAAGGAAAGAGAGCAGATTAGGGAAAAACCATGGAAAAAATGTGTGTTGCCCCATTGTTGGTAGCCTGCCAATAGATTTTGACCATTAATAAGGAAAATACAAGTTATAATTTGTGACTGAGGGACCTCCTTCCAGTTTTACATAAACGTTTTTTCTATGTGATTTGATTGGAGTAACAAAAAAAAAAAATCAGATTCTTCATAGTAATAAATTGTAAGTAAATAACGATCCTTGTCAATAACAAAAGTATGAGAGCCTAACTATTGATAACAATCAATCAAAGAATCATCTTTTTATAGTGATCCTAAATATGTTATCCAAGAGTGCTTGTATTTATATACTTGTCACTCTAAAATCAATTTAATTTTGTATAGTTATGAAGTATAGAGGTACAAAATATGTTGGTTTTTCATATTCATAACTGAATTAAAAATTTTATTTGATTTTCTTAATCTTAGTTTTAATGTTTTACTTTGAATAAACTACTTCGACAATGCGCTACTTTTATTAAAACTGAACCTAAAGGCATTAAACATTGTGGTGTTTGATAACCAAGTTCAAAACTGTTGAAATTTAAAAACAAAAAATATCCGTCCAGCACTTCGGCATTGCTCAACAGAATTGTATGCTGGGAGTTTATATTTTAGTTTTTGTAAGTAAACAATTGTTTTTTGTATTTTTTGTAACTACTTACTTTTTTCATTTTTATAAACTTTTATTTTAATTGAAATACTTTTTCCATTGCCTTTAGAAATATATTTGTCTCTAAGCTTCATTTAATAAAAAAAGTTTTTTCAACTGAAAGTAGGGAGTAACATTAAAACTAAAAAAGAACAAAAATTGTTACATATATGAGGTGGTTTGCCCCTCGCCTTAATACCTCATTCTCCACGCTAAAGTTTTTAGGCACCTTGAAAAAAGTTACTTCCTGTTCTAATTAAACGACCCTTGTGTTTCAGCAGTCGTTTTTAAAGAATTTGGACAGAATTTAAACTTCAGCGTAAATAGCAAGGTTTTTAGGAGGGGGAACCCTAGGCGTAATAATTTCTCTTCGTTTTAAGATATAATGTTGCTCCTTATTTCCAGTTGAAAAAATCTTTTTTTTTTTACAATTTCTGATCGTTTTTAAATAACGCCAGGATACCTAGCTCTACCTCCACAGATAAATCCACCTACTGACAGAAATATCCTCTGGACAATACAATCCTGGCGAAAATTTACCCCTGACAATTACCCTTAACATCTTCACACGTAAAATTGAATCGGTAAAGGGAAAGCAAGAAATACACAGAATTTCGTTCTGGCAAATTCACCCAGTTTACGATTTCCCCTGTAAAACTCACCTCCTGGAAACCTCCCTCTCCATGGAAAAATTTACCCGTGCAAAACCCTCCAGGCAGAAACTTCCCAACTTCCCAACAGCAAATAAAAAATGGGCAAATTTTGTAGCTTAAAACCTTACCCAGGGGCTGTGGGGGGGTCATTTTATCTCCAAAAATCTAATTATTAGGCCTTTACACGATGCTGAACAAAAGAGGTATCTCATAAATTTGTTCGAACGATTTTGGAAAAAAAACGTGACGTGGGAGGGGGCCTAGTTGCCCTCCAATTTTTCTGGTCACTCAAAATAAGCACTTTAACTTTTCATTCCCATTAGATTAAGACCTCTCCCGGAGTTCTAGGTCGACTGGGTCGATACAATCACCCCTGGGGAGAAAAATAAATAAACACGCATCTTTGATCTTTCTTCTGACAAAATTTCACAGTTTTGCAGATATGAGTTTGAAACATCTAATTCAGGGTACTTTGATACACTGGACCTGACGGTATAATTTTCATTATAATTCAATGACTTCAGGAGGAACTTTCCCCTTTTTTCGAAAATCAGACAAATTTTCTCAGGCTCGTAGCTTTTGATGGGTAAGACTAAACTTAATGAAACTTATATATTTGGAATCATCATAATAAGCCAAATCTTTAGATATGTCTATTGGTATCGAAATTCTGTTTTTTAGAGTTTCGGTTACTATTGATCCGGGTCGCTTTTTACTTGCAATTCGTTACCATGAGCTGCTTGATTACGCATTAAAGTCCAACCAGAGATCATCGAAATATTGATCGTTCTTTCTGCGTTACCAAAGTATTACATTCATAAAACTTTACAGTGCCATTAAACGTGATTAAACAAATAGAATAGTTTTTTTTTTCAACTAAAGTAAGGAGCAAATTTAAAACTTACAACAAATATAAATTGCTCTGCATATAAGGGGGATTACCCTTCTCAACACCTTGCTCATTAAACAGAAGTTTTTTAGTGCTTTGAAAAATCCTTTTTTCCAATATAATTTTTTTAATTAGAAAAAAAATAAAACTTCACAGTGAAGAGTAAGGAGCTAAGGAGGAGACAGCCCCCTTTATATAAAGAATAATCTATTCAAATCTTTTTTCAAATCTTTTCCTTGCTCTCAGTTGAAAAGCTTCTTTTTTATTTAATTTCTTATTGTTTTCCAAATCATAACCAGGCCTGGATGAAAATTCTGTGGAACTTTTGATCTTCTAAATAACTGAAGCCATCACAACCTCTACAATAGGATTTTCTTATCGATAAATACAATACATACATTAGTTTAAATACATTAAAGTACTCCATATAAATAGAAAAAGAAAAATATTAGCAATTAAAATTGCTGGAAACTAAGTTCCTAGCAGTATTTGCAATCCCAAAGAAATTTCCTGGCGGAGTTGAGGATGACCTGCATTCCCTTTTCCACCTTTGTGCTGGTAGTTATGGGAATATAGCATTTTAGTTACACAGAAAAACATTTTAATTAATTCTTATTCCCCCCTACCTCTTTCAACATTATCTGAAGCCTCATGAAGAGTAAGCAGTTCACTTAATAAAATGTATTTTTTTTTAGAAATCTACCCAACCCCCACCTAAACAATGACTCACACCCCCTCATTATAGCTAATACGCAATTACAGATCACTGAACGTAGCCTAATTTCATTACAAATAAAACAAATCAGCTTGGTTGAATTCCATTACCACCATTACTTCTTTTGCAACTGAGAAGCCTAAAATATAGTCATTGATACTTTATAAATTACTAAATAAATTACTAAATAAATTAGCTTTTCAGAATTTTTAATTGATTACAAATTGGTCCTCTTCGGGGTAAAATCATATTTTGATGCCCTTAAGTGGAAGAAAACAAGACTTCCCCGCGGCCCAATCTGTATGGTCACTTGAAAAAGCTTTAAATTCACATTTGAATAAACTCCCTCCCAATTATCTTGGACCTTCGGTTTGATACAATCACCCCTAGAAAAAACAAAACAAAACAAATAAAAATGTATCGACGATGTTGCTTCAAAAAAAATGAATAAAAAGACGAAGTTCCACACTTCGAACATTGGCTTGAGACCTCTACGGTATTCTCTGATATTGTGTGTCTAATAAACGGATATTCAACAAGATCACTTACTTTTTGGGGGTGTTTCCTCTTTTTTCAAAAATCAGGCAAATTTTCTCAGATTTTTGGTTTTGGGCGAGTGACAATAAACTTAACGAATTTTTACATATTTAGAATCAGCATAAAAAGCCAATACTGCCGGTGTAGCAATTGTCATGAGAATTCCGTTTTTAGTTTTGGTGAATATACTTCCAGTTCTTACCACAAACTATTTGATAAGATTCTCCTGTGATGGAATTTTTTTTTTAACCTGTTCATTTTATATAGTTGAATGGGACAATAAAAAGACAGAGGGGTCAATATGACGGCTAGATTGTAAGTTAATTATTTTTTTCCTTTCTCTATTCCATTTTTTAAATGTCTGAATATATAAGGGATTTAAGTTAGAGGGAAAAACTGTCCTGTTATGAAATAGGTACATTGTACATGGCCGTTATAAAATCAAAACGTCTATGCAGATCTATCTATGCAGGCTATGCGACGATATGCAGATCTTATCTATGCAGGCTATGCGACGATATGCAGATCTATCTATGCAGGCAGGATGACATTTGAGTATCTCCACTGCTTCTGTAAACTATTTTAAGGCATAGGAAATTGTATAAAGACAAGTCTACGTCTGTTATAATCTACGGAAGCAATAAATCGTTCTATAATTTTGGTTTGATTTTCATTTATTTTTTAAGATTAAATACATTGATTCATTAAATTGATCCCTTTTCCAGAAATCCTTGTCTTTTAAAATTTACTGCATTTTGTTTCATTTCGCATACAATCTATTTGCTCTTTTTATTTGAGAGCTTTTTCCTAAAAGTATTTAAAAACAAACTTATTCCTCCGAAAAAAGATCCCGAAATATATTTTGTGTCATCCACCCAGCCACCACTACTATTTTGGTGTCTGCCCCCCCCCCCCCGTAAAATTTTCTGCCGGCACCCTTGTAACGATACCGTAAAGAGCGAACCAAACGGATACAGGTTTCTAGCTAAACAGCTGGCAAAACTCGGTACACGCACACACATGGGTGTGTGAGTATAGCTTATAAATCACACGATTTTTATAGTGGGATTCAGAGGGGTCCTGATGTTACATGACCTTGACTTGGCGTTATGATGTTTCCTACCTGCGTGAAGTACGGATTATAATTAGCAGACATGAGTCAGGCATATCTGAAAGGATTATTAAAATTATTGAAACCAACACATCCATTAACACTTCTGCTATTGAAAATTTAATATTCAGGACAATGAGACTGAGATATGATTGTTCGAACTGAAGTGGAAACACACAACAAAATGTGTTTTCAAAATTAGGAAGAATCGGGAATTTAATTTTTCAAGGAAAATACCTCCAAATGCACTTATACAGTTTCTGATAGTATCAGGGGGTCAAATTAGAAGAAAAAAAGTACTTACCGGTTATATAATAAACACTATAGAATTTCGATCGTGAATGATGCGAACATGACACAGGAAACTGGTCAAGCAACTTCTTTATACCACACAATTAGCTTTGGCTTGGTAGAAAAATAAATTGTAGCTGTATCTTATTCAAGCATTTAGTTGGTATTTTGGTTTGGTTAGTTCAGGTTAGCATAATATATGCTATGCTTTACCCCCTCCCTAATTTTCAAATACATAGCCCAAATTTGTTTCTAAACTATTATATTTTCATCATATTTTGCTTGATTTCAATAGCATTAATCCAACTTCACTTCCCGAGTGTTTACTATATAACCGATAAGCACTAAAAAAATGGTTGAATTAAAGCAAAACACATGTGCCCATCAGACACTTTAAGAACCTGTAGCTTCCCTCTGAAGGTGTAGTTTTCTTTGGGAAAACAGATCAATAATATTATAAATAATTTTTATGGGCGAAAAGAGTTGTCAAATCTAATTAGTTTTGCTTATTTTTTTGTCACGGCAATCCTGACAAAAATGCTATATCATACTAAAACTTTATATGATTTCAAAACAGCCAAAATGAAATCTTAGAAAATCGTGGTTTCCAGAGAAGCATAGGCTCAATATGAGTCCAGGGTACAAATGAAGCTTTTATTTTGATCCTTGGTACTATAAGTGTGTTAAGGTTTTATTTTGAATCTGTCTGTCAGGTAAAAAAAAAAGAATATTCACTTAAAGGAAACATTAACCATTTGGAACTGCAATTTTGACGTAAAGCTATGGGGAATTTTGATTTTACTAATTTAATTTGTTATCAGTTTTTAACAAGAAACTTAACATAAACACATTCCCTTCAAATGCCACATCATGACATGGAGGAGGGATAATCAAACAAATCAAAAAAAAAAAAAATCTATAACACTAACCTCAGAAGGGGTTTAAACGACAAAACGTACTACAACATCATGTACCCTGCTAGCACTAACTTAACATTAGACATTCTACTCCTTCCTTAAGATACATCAATCAAAAGTAAATACTAATGTTAATTATTCAATACAAAAATTTAATAAAGCCTCGTCCAAAGGCAACGGCTCAGTGGTACCACAATTGTGCTAGTCTCTGTTGGGAGGCATTGCCTATGGCTAGGAGATTAGTAATAAATGAAAAACAGCCCAATTAGGAAAAAAGCTGGAAAAATTGAGCCCAATTGAGAAAAAAGATATTGGCAGAATTTGCCAAGTCTGTCCAAGCTCGGTTAAGGATTTTCACCATTTAGGTTAATCAAACAGTTCGTGGTAACGAACTGTAGTAAGGAGTGACCCGGCTCAATAGTAACCAAAATTCTAAAAAACAGAATTTCGATACCAATCGTTACATCAAAAGAATCGCATTTGAATGCTGATTTTAAATATATAACGTTCACCAAGTTTAGTCTTACCCAGTAAAAGTTACAAGCCTGAGAAAATTTGCCTTATTTTAGAAAATAGGGGGAAACACTCCCTAAAAGTCATAAAATCTTAACGAAAATCAAACCATCAGATCCAGCGTACCAGAGAACCTTACAGTAGAAGTTTCAAACTCCTATCTACAAAAATGTGGAATTTTGCATTTTTTGCCACAAGACAGATCACGGATGCGTGTTTATTTGTTTGTTTGTTGTTGTTTTTCCCAGGGGTGATCGTATCAACCCAGTGATCCTAAAATGTTGCCAGAGGGCTCATTCCCTTTTTAAGTGACCCAAAAATTGGAGGGCACCTAGGCCCCCTCCCACGCTAATTATTTTCCCAAAGTCACCGGATAAAAATTCTGAGATAGCCATTTTATTCAGCATAGTCGAAAAACCTTATAACTATGTCTTTAGGGACGATTTACTCCCCCACATTCCCCGTGGGAGGGACTACAAGTTACAAACTGTGGCCAGTGCTTATATATAGTAATGGGTACTGGGAAGTGTACAGACGTTTTCGGGGGGATTTTTTGGTTGGGCAGGAGGGATTGAGAAGAGGGAGATATATTCGGGGAACTTTCCATGGAGGAATTTGTCATGGGGGAAGAAAATTTCCATTAACGGAGCGCAGAATTTTCTAGCATTATTAAAAAAGAAAAAACAATGAAAAAATAAATATGAAAAAGCTTTTTCAACTGAAAGTAAGGAGCAGCATTAAAACTTGAAACGAACAGAAATTATTACGCATATGAGGGGTTCACATCCTTCTAATACCTCTTTTTTTTCTGTTTTAAAAAGTAGAGCTGAGAGAAAGAGTCAAACTTTAGCGTAAAGAGCGGGGAGTTGAGGAGGGAGCAAGCCCTTTCATATAATAAGTAATTTCTGTTCGTTTTAAGTTTTAATGTCGCTCCTTACTTTCAGTTAAAAACTTTTTTTTATTTAATATAATATAAGTAAACCAGGTAACCAGGTAATACGGACTAGAAATTTTTAGGCAAAAATTTTAACTTCAAAGTAAAAAATTAAGCGTCAAAGTTAAAGGGCAAAAATGTATCAAAGGAAGAGGTCAAATATTTTTCTTTTTTTACCTTTAAGATAGTACTTTTTACGAAAACTTTTCTCAGTTTATCTGATATCTGAATTCTCTTCTCTGGTTAGTTCCCAAAAAAATACTTGAAAACAGAAAAGATTTAAAGAAGACTTCTTCCAACATTATCAAGTACTCCAACACAGTAGAAATAGATTTTCAACTTTGAACTGGAGATACAAAATGTAGGTAAATATATAGAGGGGGTGGGTCCTTCTGACTTCTTCAAAATGGCAAAATTTAAATTATTTCCAACATCCTTCAAAAACTCCCCTTTATTTAGAGAGAAAGTCACAAGGCATTAGGCATTTTTGCAAGTTATATTTAAAGCAAACAAAATGATCTTATTTGAATAAAAAGCAAAGCTGCTAATAGAAAATAAAGGGTATAGATTAATTTCGGCGAAGAAATTCAAAATACGTTATACGACTTTTTTATGGAATTTATGTTTACAGAAAATTTCCTAAAATGAAACATGTTCTATCGATTGGTTTCACTACTTATTCCTTTCTTAAGATTTTAAGACATTTGTGCTTTCTCTGAAATGTGCTATGTCCTACTTTCTAACTCACAGAAAAATTTAGGAAATAGATCTTTTGACAAACGGCTGTTTTTGCCATATCATGAGTGTTTAACAAAACTCTCCATGGGCAAATAACTGGACCTTCATAACAGATTGGAGGGACTGCCCACTCTCTACCATCTGGTGCTACTTAGAAGCCAAATTGTATGTATCTTATTATACCACCTTGATTTTTCGTTGGTAATTCAGTAATTTTAAGAAATTTAAGAAATTATTGAAGTATTTCCGTTCTTCAATGCTAAAGGCGCCTTGTTGTGATACAGGCAAAATATTTGTTTTTTCTTCTCTTTCTTCCTATTAGCCGTAAACGCGTCGTGGAAGGGTTGTCAACTGGGCATATTTTATTTCAAAAGGACAAATTCCCATGTGCTAGGACACAATGACATAAACTGACAAAAAAGGACATATTTTGTAAATTTATGACATAAAACGAAACATTTCCCAACTGGATATACCGTTTAAAAGAATCTAGCTTTTCACCCAATTAACACGTTTCCTCAGTATTTTTTTTTTAACATCTAGGTTTTGCCACAGATGTCGTAAGTAAAGGATTTTCTCCAAAGTAGGGGGCTTCATGTTTATACGAGCTTCGAGCTTTCACACTTGGTCATTTTGTATGAATGCTTTGCATGGTTTTCTTTCGGTTTCATTTTATGTTATCTTTCATTTTATGTTATCTAATCGATTTGAAAGAGGTTTACACAGCGTCTTTTGGCTAATAATACAACTGGTAAAAAAATAACCTTTAATTTTATAAATTTCAAAATGGAAACCTTTTAGCTAAAAATGACACATTTTTAGATGCTCAGTGGACACATTCATGGACCTAAAAGTTGGCAACCCTGCGTTGTGGATGCAGTAGTAAATTCAACATTTGAAAGGGGAAATTCCAGCCTATTGTAACCATAAGTTTTGACGCGTCAAAAAAACATTTAATGAGGATTATTATTATTTAGGAGTGATAGCTAGAATATAAGTTTATCTTCATAGTGAAAGTTTATTGCGAAAACAATTTTTGAGAATTTAAAAAAAAAGGGTTTAAGATGCTCAAAAGAACTGCGGATCAAAATGAAAGGGCGTAAATCACCATGGTCGAAAACCACAGAATTAAGATTCGTGCCCCATCTTTTTTTCAACATTTAATACTTTGGTTTGTCATGGTAGGGCAATTCGGCTGTAAACCATTTAACGCCAAAGGCTGCTACAAGGTAGCTTTACGAAACCAACAATATCCTTGGAGTCTCGAGTCACGTGAAACCCAATTTGATAGTCAGCCCACCAATTCCATAAATGAAAAATAACATTTGTCCAGCATCATAATAGTCCTTTGTCACGACTTGAGGATTGCCTAATTTGCCTGTTCTTACAGAGCATGCGTATAAAGTACCAAAAGAACACGTTTGCATCCTAGATCAAAGACTGGTTTTCTGCTAAAAACTGTCATATCTCACAGTCTGATCTCAAGCCAAATAAAAGATTTCAATCCTACCCGCTTAGTGCCGTCTCATCTGATTTTAATGAAATAGATACCCTTAGGGATTTGGGTATGGGGTATACTGATTCCACATTCCAAAGTTGCAAAGGTGCATCAGACATAGTAACTTTACAGAGATTAAACTGGATGCAAATGTATAGTTGGTTCGTTGCTTTTGACGGACAGAGTCGGTGGTATTGCCGCCCCTTGCAGAATTTTACTAGATCTAGTGGAAAGGAAGTCGCTTAGTAAATCTGGTAAAAGAGGTGTCACAGTTGCAGAAACCGATCAAAATAAAAATATTTCGAAAATCTAGCAAATTTACTGAAGTCGGTGTTTTTTTTTCTTCTTTTTTTTTAAGATCATTTGGATTGACTGTGCAATATTTACTTCTCTGGCTAAGAGACTAGCCATGAGCGCTGCTAAGTTTTGCACCGTCCGATCTATAAAATGTTTGATTTATAAGAGGTACGTAATGACGTCTCACCTGCGCATGACATTGGGGCTATTAAATAAAAATTTTATTTGTGAATTTGAATAGCAATTACTGAAAATTCAAGAAAACTTTAAATTTTCGCAGCCCGGGCCACGAGCCCCTTTGCATACACCATAGCTATAAACTAAAATCTTGCCTTGGTATCAAAAAAACGTCTTTGGCCGATAGTATTTTCCTGTACTACTTCATTTATTTTCTATACCTACTCTATTGTTTTAGCTTTTGTCTTTGAGACGAGTTGGTACTTGCCCCCCTCCCCGCACTGTTCATTGCCTTTCGTTACATTTGAGTACACAACAAGATATCATGTTTCAACTTTTCACACTGACGAAGTGAAAGTAAGTCAATATATACACAGCGTAACCATCGTGCTAGTTGCTATCGAAAGCCATTGTGTATGCTTTTTTGGAGACTTTCTAGTAAAACAAAAATCAGTACAATAAATCATCGCTTGAAAAGCAGTTTTACCGAATCTGTTTTTTTAAAAAACGAGTTTAAAAGCTTTGAGGTACTTGTGTACTATACACCACCCGCTCAAACATACACTGGGCAAAACTCGAGAACAAATCGATTTGTTCGTTAATTTGTTTCAGCTTAGCGTGAGAAAAGAAAATGACAAGAAACATAATAGATGGGAAATATATAATTTTGGCTATATATTTGCACACGAGGGAGGGGGTGGGATAAAATATTGGGACAGTTTGAAGTTAGAAAACAATTTTTACTTAATAATATGCAGAATAATTGTACCTAACAAATTCTGTATGCTGACCCACTATACTTTACCCCCCCCCCATCTAAACTGCAAATATATAGCCCAAATTTATTTCTAAAGTATCGAAGAAACCGGTTTGTTCTCAAGTTTTTACACAGCGAAAACTTTAGTGAGTGGCGTAAAATACACAAGTACCAACTTTGACATTTGTATCTCAGAATCGGCTAAGGCTAGAGATATGATTTTCTGACCCTGTAACTAGCTTTCGTTCAGCATTCTTTTTTTTACCATGCTATATTTGATCCACCAAAAGAAAATGAAAGAAAATGATTGAAAGAAAGTAAAAAGAAAATGATTGAAAGAAAATGCGATTTGGCAAAGGAGAACTGAAAAATTATTAAACTACAAAAATTAGAGACGCCTTACAGCAAAGTCGATTCAACCATTCGAAAGTCTTTTTTACACAAGATAGCGTTTGTAAATCAGTTTTGACAAAAAAAATTATTCCCGGAAAATCACTTTCAGGCAACGACATTTTTTTATGAATTCTATAAGATAATAGATTGTTGGAGTGGCAACCTTGATTGCAGTCTAAACAGAATTATTCCTGACACATCACGTCTTAATGACAAAATGGTGTCAACTGCGTGAAAAATGAAGCCGGCTAATAACACCACCTCTAATGTATACTGAATAGGCAAAATGTTTGATAACTGACCCCACTTGCATTTTTCTTATTAATTTATCTCAGTAAACAAGCTTTATTTCTTTATTTATTAAAAAAGTGTCTTTTCTTGGTGGATTTTTTTTCCTTCTTGAAATTTTTTCTCAACTCCAAAATAAAAATTGTGGCCTAAAAATGTCACTTTTTACCCCTTCTCCTAGACAAAGTCCTTTGATGCACTCCCCTCCCCCGCCTTCCAAGGTTCTGGGTGGTTCTCTGCAAAGACGGCTATGCGTGTTTATACGTCATGGAAAGGCACTGTGGTCTTCGAAGAAACCTGGTCCTATGCTAATAAAAAAAGCTACAATTTCTTTTTGTAGAATTTCAACATTACGTCAGGCTTGAATACTACTCCAAGTAACAGCGACATTATTTCACCGGTGATTTACAAACAGTCTTAAAGGTATGGAAATTCAGAACAACACTAGCGGTACTATTTAATATCAAGTCGTTTTTCGAAAACCTCCGACTCCCGTTATTTCCATGTAGAGTAAAACAACAAAAACGAAATGGCTACATCACATTCTGGCTAGAACTCAGACTCGTTAGCTGATCAAAAGTATAATACACACCTGGTCTTTTAAGGCTGATTTTTGGATTCATGTTTCTTCTAAAGCATTGTACGAGAAACAAGTATGAACACCTTAAGTTTATATCCCTCCCCCAAAAATTATTGCTTATTTTCCGAGTATTTTTTGCGTTTTTCATTTAGCTGATTTATCTTTTAAGTTGTTTTGAATTTTCTCCCCTTGAAACAGATTCATCCTCACATGACTGGTGAATAGGTAAGAAATCAAATACAGGGGAACAAATGAACCTGAGGGTTTCTAGCTATGTACGTGGGGGAAGGGCTTCCTTCCTTTATGGTTCAAAGATCAAAAAGTGCAAACTTCGATATATTTTGAAAAAAGATGAAACTGAAGTCCCAACTCCTCTAGAAACTATAGAGGAATGATATGGATCATTCCTTCGGATCAGAATGGAATGATCACTCAATAAGTTCAATTTCTTTTTAGGGAAAGTAAAATATATGGTAGGCTATGCAACGCCAAATCTCTGCGACGTATGAAAACAAAGAAAGGAAATAATAAATGAAAGAGAAAAATCAAATAGGTGAAAAACGAGGATTTCATCAGCCAGTAGCAAAATATGAAAAACAAGCAAATATTCCGAAACAAGGACCTCCGCCAAGTCGTCCTCAGTGCTCAAAAAAATAAAAAAGAGGAAAAAAGGAAACAAAGAAGAAACAATAACAAAATCTAAGCTTCTTAAGTGAACTGTACGAGAGGAAAAAAGACACTGAATTCTATTTGATTTTTCTCTTTTCATTTATTATTTCCTTTCTTTGTTTTCATACGTCATGCATAGCCAGTATGGTCTCAGAACGTAATCTCTGCGATTAGGTACAATCAGTGTTGAGGGAACGGTAATTCAAGTCTTACATTACAGAACGTAGGTTAGATTGATCTAAAGTAGATATCTTTATTAAAGCAGGCTAAGGTTTATTATAAGCTAAAACCAGATAGAAAAACGAAATGTACCGTCTGGGTTTTCAATTCAATGCTCAGTAGTGACGGGTTCCATTTTTAAGGGCAGCCGTAAGGGGGTGCACAAATGGAGCTACTAGTACCTCAAGACATTTGTAATGGGAAATGTTTTTATTTGTTTGTTACGTAACACGGATTGTTTAGTTAAAAAAATGTTACATAAAAGAGAGTGCTTTAAAAACCTTCAGGGCCCCGCCAAATCAAGATTTCTATGGTTCTTATGTACTAGAGTGGGGTTGTTACATAATAGTTTCTCTGATTCTTCAAAAAACCACCCAGGGACCTAGCCTCCTATTCCATCGGTTCCTAATATCCGATTTCACTGGGAGCCCTAACATCTAATCCCACCGGCAGCCTGTAGCGAGCAATACCACTGGGGCCCTAGCAACCATCACCACCGGAGGGCCCCTAGCTTCCAATACCACCGGGGCCCTAGCGAGCTATTCCACCCGCAGGTGCTTGCTACGTAATAGGTTTTGTTTACTTTTGATTGTTACGTAATAGCACTTGTTACTCCGCTAGTCCAACGGGGTATCCCCGGTTGTAACAGAGGGTGACACACATCTGGATGTTATGTAATGAAGGGGCAGACGTGGGATGTGACGCAGTCTAGCATGAATTTTTTTTTTCAGGGCGTCCACTTGTAACAGCGGAGGACACACACGTGGGGTACTGCGTAATAACAATAAACACTTAGATTGTTACATAATACTTAAAGAGTTTTCATTTTCTTTTAAGATGTTCTTCTTTTTTCTCAGGGGACCTTTATAATCTAAAGACTTTTCGTCCACATTAGGATTCGAAAGGGTTTGTGCTGCCATGGAACAGAACACTAGACAGGTGTACTTTTTAAAGCCTTTCTAATATTATGATCTGGGGGATACATTCTACATGATAATCTATTGCACGCAAGTAGAATCACTGTCCAAATTACTAGAACGGTCAAATTGTTCGCATGTTTCCAACCCTACCCACATGCAAGTGCACAAGCATTCCTGTAATAGTAATGTTTGGTCTATTAGATGCATCTGCATATTACAGTGCTATTTTATGACATGAGCTAGACAGGTTAATTTAACTTTTGAATCAATGAGACGCTACACAGCATTGGCTTATATATTTCATTGCGCAAATGAATACGCATTGAAATTTTTATTCTCAAACAAGAAATCTAAAGAATGAACGCTTTTGTATATACAAATTTTGTCCAAATTTTTCAATAAATATACAAATTTTTAAACTTTATAAATCATGAAATCACATCAAAAGCAATTAAAACACAATAAACAAAAAAACGAAATGCGAAAAACTTAGACCATTATTTTTATTCGCACAGTGGAAACTTGCCACTCCATTGTTAGAAGGAAAAGTGCCATGGCAATTCACAGTCTGTGGCACTCAATTGCTAGCATATGGCACCCTCTGGCGTGCATTATTACACCTAATGCATTTTCAGACATTTACCTACAAAAAACCGTTTATGTTTTTCGTCTGATGACTCCTAGCAATTGATGCCACTCGTGAAACTTGTAAAACTCATTGTTTTTTCACCTCTAGAAACCTGTTTTGTTCGTGGTACTTGTTCCATGCAGATTTTGTTCATGAAATGTAATTTATCCTGATATTTTTCTTCGTGAAACTTGTTTTATGTTGATTTATTCTTTCGTGAAACTTAATCTATCATGATATTTTTTCTTCTTGAAACTTGTTGCATGTTTTTTTTTCATGAAACATGATCCATGTTCATTTTTGTACGAGAAACTTGTTGTATGTGGATTATTTCTTTAAGAAACTTAATATATCTTGATTTATCTCTTCGAGAAACTTGTTATGTTTTATTTCTTCTTCATGAAACATATTGCATGTTGATCTTTTTCTTCGTGAAACATATACATTGATTTTTTCCCCTTGTAAAACCGGTAGAACTCATTGCGTGCTGACTCTTGTTTGTGAAACTTAATTTATCTTGATATTTTTCGTCTTTAAACTTATTGTACGTTGTTTTATTCTTTCACGAAATTTAATATATTATGATATTTTTAGTCGTGAAACTCGCAGTATGTTGGTGTTTTCATCATGAAATATAATGTATGCTGATTTTTATTCGTGAAACTTGTTGCATATGGACTATTTCTTCAAGAAACTTAGTTTATCTTTATTTATGTCTTCGAGAAACTTGCTATATTTTTATTCCTCCTTCATAAAACTTGCTGTATGTTGATTTTTCTCTTCGTGAAACTTGTACACTGATTTTTTCTCCTCATGAAACCGGTTTGGTTCGTGGAATTATTGCGTGGTGATTTTGTTTATAAAACTTATTTTATCTTGATATTTTTCTTCGTAAAACTTGTTGTATGTTGATTTATTCTTTCGTGAAATTTAATTTATCATTATATTTTTCATCATGGAACTTGTAGCATGTTGGTTTTTCTTCGTGAAAGACGATATATGCTGATGTTTATTCGTGAAACTTATTTCATGCGGATTATTTCTTCGAAAAACTTAATACGCTCCTTCCCTGAAAGTCCGACTTTGTAATCCCCTTAACCCCCCCCCCCCAAAAAAAAAAATGAAAGCTCCAGCTTCATCTCCCGGCCGTGAGATGTAACAAGGTATGAAATTTACCACCTTTAAAAGGAAAGCTATAGAATATTTGCAATCTCTTTAAACTGTATGCTATACTCGCTTGCATTCAGGCATAAAAAATACCAAAATGTTTACTTTTTATGATAATAATCATAGTTGCTTTTCAGTAGTTATAAACCAACTGATAGTGTCCCAAACTTCTCTGAAGATATATACGATAATGGTAGTAAGATCTAATCACTGTTTTCAGAACGTGGGCTAGTTTGGTGTTACGGAGACTTGCCGATTATCCTCGTTTCAGTAATAGCTACAACCCAGTAAACAGCGAACCACAGTCAATGGTAACCGAAAATGTTAAGCAAAATTTTGAAACATGAAGAACGTTAATTGTAATAAAGTGTACAGAACAGATTTAATTTGTACAAGCAAAATATATCTTTTCGAAAAAATGGGGAGACGTTACGGTAGTTCATTTTTTTAACTCCGATATTTGACCTTCATTAAAGCACAATTTCTAAAGGGATATTATGTCAAGTAGTTCTAGTGGAAAAAAAGGTAATTTGGGACAAAGGTAAAAAAAAGTGATATTTTGAGCTTTTGAGCTGTTTGCTGGTTGTTGGTCAGAGTGCCTTTTTTGTTACTAGAGCAGAAGAATCTGCTGTTTTGAAGGAGTAGACAAAACTTGGATTGGAAATCAAGCTGGCATTATCAGAGAAAATAAGGTCAAATTTCTAGATGAGTGGTTTTTCGCTATCTTGGAAAATAGTTAGAAAATAGTTCAGAGCCTAAAATATACTTCGGAAGGTATTATGAAAGTTCTTATGTATGCTCTTTCTTATTTCTAAGGCTTAGGAAATTACAGAAAAGACAGGTCTGTCTATGCCTATCTGAATTTATCCGTTTCCAAAAGTTTTCTGTTTCGTTAATTTTTTGTGTCTACTTTTCTCTTACTCTTGATTTTTAAAACAATCCTAGTGACTTGAGGAGGATTTTAAGCCATTTTGTATTTTTTCCAAATTTCAGACATATTTTTCCAAATTCTTTATATCCTTATAAATTAGGATTTAGCAAATTTATGAGGTCCAAAATATTTTCTGTGGGGCCTTTTGTGAGCTAAAGATCTATTTCTGAAAGTTTAGTTCAATGAACAAGGTCTGCGCAAGTTCATAAGAGTTCAGTACCCTTTAGATGTGGAAGGGGTGAAGGCATCCTTCAAAACCGTCCTGGATGCTGTTTAGGCTCAGGAAACATCCCTGAGAGTTTTTTGCAACTACTTTCCAAAATAACAAGAGCTGTTTATCAAAGATTTGGAATTGATTTCTTTCAATCAAGATAACAAGAGTAGTTTTTGACAGATATGATATAACTTTACGTTGAGATATAACCATAACGTTATAAAGATATAACTATAACGTTGAAAAAGAAAAAAAAACTTTACCTGAACAAGAACTTCCACGTCTGTTTGTTGGATAGAATCGTCAGCTCTGATAATTATTTTATAGCCAGCCTTCTCTTCCCTGTCAAGAGTATCCTTAAGACTGAGTATCCCAGACGTCGAATCCAGAGTGAATTTTTTATCAATGTCATTCAACAATGAATAAGAAATAGATCCCTGTGAATAAATTCAGCTGTATGAATCAATATATCAAAGAAATTTTTAATCAAAGTAAAATACATACATGCACTACTGAAACTTGTTTTTTTTATATTTAGTTTCTGATCGTTTTTTAATTGGGCTGGAAAATCTGGCACCCCCTTTATGGAAAAGTCCCTGCCCCCATGGAAAGATCCTCCCACATAACCTTCTCCTCCCAACTCACCACCAGAAAAAATCCCCCCTGAAACGTCTGTATACTTCCCAATAACCAATTTTATATGTAAACAATGGGCAAAGTTTGTTCACAACTTGCAGCCCTTCCCCCGGGGACTGTAGAGAATTAAGTCATTCTCAAAGACATAGTTATTAAATTTTTCGGATGTTCTGAACAAAATGACTATCTCAAAATTTTGATCGAGCGTCTTCGGGGAAAAAATGAGCGTGGGAGGGGCATAGTTGCCCTCCAAGTTTTTGGTCAATTAAAAACGGCACTATAACTTTCAATGTTCGTTTAATGAGCCCTCTTGCGATATTCTAGGACTAATGGGTTGATACGATCACCCATTGGAAGAAAAAAAAGTAAAAAACAAACATGCATCCATGGTCTTTCTTCTGGCAAAAAAAAACAACAAAATTGCACATTTTTGCACATAGGAGCTTGAAACCTCTACAGTAGAGTTCTCTGATACGCTGAATCTGATGGTGTGATTTTCATTAAGATTCTATGATTTTTAGAGGGCGCTTCCTCCTTTTTCGAAAATAAGGCAAATATCCTCAGGCTCGTAACTTTTGATGAGCAAGGCTAAACCTGATATAACTTACATATTTGAAATCAGCATAAAAATTCAATTCTTCTAATGTATCTATTGGCATCAAAATTCCGTTTTTTAGAGTTTCGGCTACTATTGAGCCGGGTCGCTCCTTACTTACAATTCGTTATCACGAACTGTTTGAAATCCCAAGAAGGAAAATGCTACATTTTAGAGGCCCCTTGAAAACCAAAAATAACTCCACGAAAATTTAAAAAATGGGTCCCTCGTCTGACTACAAAATACCCTTTCCAACTTTTACCCCTCCCTCTCACCTATATGTTTATGCATGGTTGTCAACTCCCCTTCTCCTTGGGGCAATTTATGGGCCCAAACATGTGGAATAACTTCCTTTTTAATCTAAGGGGGTGAATGAATGCTTGATTTGTGGAAAAAAGGAAAAAAAGGACAGCGGACAAATTAGAGAAGTGTCTTAGAAAAATTATGCACGGCATCAAGCATAAAGAAAATAGTTGGGTAAATCTTAGAAAAGTTAAAATTAAACATAATTTAAACGTAATATGTCTCGCCTAAACCATGACTACATTATTTGAAAGCTCTGAGTTCGATTCGTACACAGAGAAGGGGCCCTCGAGACCAACCCCATCCTGAAATACTTCATTTTCCTGAATTTTTGGACACTTCTTATTTTATCTTCAATTTTGTATTACTATTGCCCCCCCCCCAAAAAAAAGTTCGTGTATTGAGTCTAGTGACCCACATAAATCTATCAATAGTTAAAGCAAAAGCGTCTAAAGTCAGTAGACAGACAGAATATATTGCCAGAAGTTTTATAACATAGTTTGTGATAAATATGAGGAAAACCTCACAAAAAAATGCCCTTTTATGGTATAATCTTTCTAGCGTGCTACTACTTATTTAGTATGCTAGGCTGAATATTACGAGATAATGCGTATGCAAAATAGTCGTAGATAATCTGGACCATGATTTTTCAATATGGGTTCTACAGAAACCGCAGACGGGTTTTCCGAAAGGTTTGAAAGGGGTCTACCGTGATAATGAATTACGTCAGGCAAGTACACAGATAGCTTTTGAGGCAAGAGATGACATACAAGGGTAGGGGATTAAACTTCGGAGAAACACAAAAATAGGCCATTTACATAGGAAAAAAAAATAATATTTTCAGGAAAAATACTATTTCAAGATTTGAGGGGCAGATTTCCAGTATCTCCCCCCCCCTTATGAACTTGCCAATTGTATAGTATATCGTCAAAAAATTAGTGTAATATGCTAACAGTCTTAACAACGATAAACTGTTCTTTAAATTCACAATACTGTGAATTTAAAATCCGATCATTTGGATTTGGCTAATTAGAAAGTACCAATGATTTTGGACTACAAAATTTAGAAAACACTTTAGATTGGAGAGTGCTAAGGATTTTGGATTTTAAAAATCAGAAAGTAGGCTATTCTGAGCGATTCTATTCTGAACGATTTGAGGGGCAGTGAAGATAAAATCCGATCATTTGGATTTGGCTAATTAGAAAGTAAAAATGATTTTGGACTACAAAATTTAGAAAACACTTTAGATTGGAGAGTGCTAAGGATTTTGGATTTTAAAAATCAGAAAGTAGGCTATTCTGAGCGATTCTATTCTGAACGATTTGAGGGGCAGTGAAGATAAAATCCGATCATTTGGATTTGGCTAATTAGAAAGTAAAAATGATTTTGGACTACAAAATTTAGAAAACACTTTAGATTGGAGAGTGCTAAGGATTTTGGATTTTAAAAATCAGAAAGTAGGCTACTTTGGATTTAAAAATTTTGAATTAAAAAATTTAGAAAGTAATTTGGATTAGAGAGTACTTTGGAATTTTGGGTAGGGCATTTTAGAATATACTTTGGATTAAAAATTAATAAGGGTTTTTGGATAATAACTTTTAGAAAATACTTTGGATTAGAAATGCCAAGGACAGTGAAAATGAAACATGATCGTTTGTATTTGTCGGGTTAGAAAGTACTAAGGATTGTGGATCACCAAACAGACTAAGAAAGTGTAACTTTCCTTTGAAGGTTTCCGAAAATAGAGACGAAAAGTGTTTTCAAATTTAACTAGTTACTTTTCCAAGTTTAGTTTTACAGTTCAAGGCGGCAACACTGACAAAAATGAAGTTCTGTCCTTAAAACTTCAGAATTTCGAAACAAATAAAAGAAATATTTTTGGAAATCGCAGCTATCCAGTATGAATAGACCTAAGATTGGTCCAACAGGCAAAAGAAAGGTAAAATTGAGTCTTTTGATTTTAAAGTCCTTGGTACTTCGAAGCTTCAAGAAAAGTGTTCTAAATGGAGTGTTCTAAAAAGACTAAAAAGTGTTCTAAAAAGGCTATATAAGATGGAAGACCTGGGATGCAGAGCGTTTGGCTGAAATAACTCAGAAAATATTCTGTGGCTTTTTTTGCTGATATAGACTTACACACCATCCCCTCAAAAAAACAGACAATTCCTTTTAATCGGTTGAACCTGATTTGTTTAATTTCCAAGATTTTTTTCTAATGCCAAGCTTTGATTTCCGACACAATTTTCTAAAACAGTTACGTCCCATTTTCAGACACCGGCGATATTAAAATCCTTTTGCTATATTAGATATACACCAAGAAAAGTTTTTCTTTTACACACAATCGCCAAATAACAGAATTAAAAAAAAAATAACAAAAATACATTTTTGAGTTTTCTTATTATCCTGCAATATCTATTTCGTGTAACCTGCCGCATTTTCAATTACTGCAGACAATTTGGCGGCAGTACTGCAGACTTCACATCTCAAAGATTTGACAGAAAAGCAAAAAAATAGACGCATACATCTATAATTTTTCAACTGTTACGAATTGCAGTTGTGATCAAAAGTTTCACTTGCAGTCCAAATGTCACATTTCAATCCCTTGACAGAAGAACAGAAAAAAGATGCTTGCATATCGAGTTTTTCAATCAATCAATCAATCAATCAATATTTATTAATTCAAATTAAAAATATAAAAAACTAATATTATGCCCAAACAGAGAGCAGAGCTCGTAAGGCTGGAGCAGTACCAATGCATAGAAAAAAAAAACACAAAGTCTCGTCATATTAATAATTTCAAAAAGAAAATAAAAAAAAAGAATACAAGGTAGGAGAAAACAAAGGAGGCCACCGTTTATTTACAATATGAGGAATCTGGTATCTGATTGAGAATCTAGCTCTTTCTGATTTGATTGGCGGAAGGCGATACTTCTAGGTTTCGGATGCAATGGGCAGGAGAAATGGGAATCCCAATTATACCCAAATTATGGAAATAACTGTTATTCATTGCAGTTGAAATCAACTGTTTCACTGTTTCAACTGAGATCCAAACGTCACATGTCAAAACTTTGACAAGAGGGCAGAAAAAAAGGTATATGCATTTTGAATTTTTCGCCTGTTATGTATTACAGTTGAAATCAAAGTTTCAATTACAGTCCAACTGTCACATATCAAATATTTGACAGAAGAGCAGAGAAATTGACATATAATTTCCGAATTTTTGAACTGTTATTCATTGCAATTCAAATCAACTGTTTCAGCTAAAATCCGAATGTCACATTTCAAAACTTTTACAGGAGAGTAGAAATTAAGATCTACGTATTTCGAATTTTTCAAGTATTGCAATTGCAATCAAAATTCTGCAGTTCAAATGTCACATAAATATTTATGTCACAAATATTTAATAGGAGAGTAGAAATATTGACATATGATTTTCGAGCTTTTCAACTAGTATTAACGACCTGTTGTTCATCCAAGAAATGCCCTGTAGGCAGTGAAGTGCAAGAAACCAATATGGGTATTACAAGCTCCAATTTTTTAACTATTCCTGCAATGGAGAAAAGGTGATGGAACGTAATTGAAGAATAAGAAGAACTATAATATTATTATAAATATATATGTATAATTATATTATATATATATACTACTACCAATATAGTTATATATTATTATATATTATTATTATAATAATAAGTTGTATTATACTATATAGTTATAGACTATATACTATATACTGTTTTCTTATAGTTACTATAATTATAACATTGCTAATAGTTGTAATAGTATAATAGTAATATAGTAAACTATATAATAGTCTGTAATAGTATAATAGTAGTAGTAGTATATAGTAGTTCAAAAATGTAGTATATTGCTTCAAAAATGAAGCAATATGCGTTTAGGACTGAAATTAGCAAATAATTAAGGTCGTTAGTAGTATTCAGAGTTTTCTAGGATTCTTTTGCAAATTTGGTCCCGGTATTTATTGTTGCGTGATAATTACTTCATTAACCGTGATAATTACATCAATTACCTAAAATATTAAATTTCAAGCTATCAAAAATTAAGTAAATATAATATACGTGAACAACCATAATCATGTTTTTGGTAAACTTGCAAACCAACTCATTTAAGGAAGATAGTTTTCATGTTTTACTTGCAAACCAACTCATTTAAGGAAGATAGTTCCGTCAAGGCTATGGCAATATAATCTGTAAACAATAACAATAAACTGCAAAACAATAACATTCTTAAAAAGTACCTTCCAGCACATAAATTTGTAGATTTTTAGGGAGAAAGGGGGTAAATACCACGAGACCCCCTCCCCCTTCTGGCTACGCTAATAAAAAGCTATACCTTTCAATAGCTCAGATGGACATGTGTACAACTGAAATTATTGTATATGTGGATAAAGAAGCTGAAATTTTCTATTATTCCTGCAATGGAGAAAAGGTGACGCAATGTACTTAATAAGAATATGAAGAAGAATAAGAATAAGAATAAGAAAAAAGAAGAAGAATATGAAGAAGAATAAGAATAAGAATAATAAGAAAGTTCAAAACATCTTCAGAACAAAATATCATAGGGCAAATAGATATTTTGTGTCGTTTTTCACTTCTAGATTTCGATGACTGCCTTTTTTGGGCAGAAAAAAAATTTCCGTCGAAAAAAATAACGTGAAATTACATCCCCCAGCATTTTTTGGATTGGTATTACCGTGCCACTTCTTAGAAAATAATTTAAATTAATAGAGTTAATTATTAAATTAAACTATCGTATTAAATCAATCAAATTGAAATTAAATTAATTGCAAAATTAAGTATATATGCCCAAACCCCCCTAAAAAAAAAATGCAACTTATAACCGTTTCCTCCTATATTATTTGATTTCCAAGATTTCAGAAGCTTCTCTTTTTATCTAAAATGCGTTAAAACCTCTTTTCTCGCTCCTAGAAATATCTAGAAATCGGATCTTTTTACTTTAACACTGTTTTCTGTTTTGTCATATCTTGGATGTCTAGAAAACAATTTTGTTTCAGCAACACCTGCTTATAAATTAAAGTTGTAAAACATAAGTAAATATATGTTTCTGTTTTTTCTGTTCTCCTGTGAAATTTATGTCGTATAACATGCCGCTTTTTGAATTGAATACTGCAAACAAGAAGCATAAATAAATAAATGAGACTGGTTAAAAAAAAGTTTATTATTATTTCACGTTGTCTCTTTTGAAGCGATTAAATAAATAAAAAACAAGTTTTTTAACTGCAAGTAAGGAGCGACATTAAAACTTAAAACGAACAGAAATTATTCCATTTATGAAAGGGGTTATCCCCTCTTCAATGCCTTGCTCTTTACGCTAAAGTTTGACTCTTTCTCACAGCTCTACTTTTTAAAAAAAATAAAAAACTTTAGCATAAAGAGTAAGGCGTTGAGGAGGGGACAACCCCTTTCATAAAGGGAATAATTTCTGTTCATTTTAAGTTTTAACATCGCTCCTTACTTGCAGTTGAAAAACTTGTTTTCTTTTTATTTAATTTTTGAACGTTTTTAAATCAATGCATGTTTCGATTTTGGTCCACCAAACATGAATAATTAAAACGAAATTTGCATATATTTTTTTTTTTGGCTAAATGGCTTTCTCTTTTTTTTTGGCTAAATGGCTTTCTCATAGTTTTGACCGTACGATTTTGATACAAAAGAAAAGGTTTGGGAGGAGGCCTAGCTGCACTCCAATTTTTGGCTACTTAAAAAGGCAACTAGAACTTTTTATTTTTTTACGAAGGTTTTTATTAGTAATAAATATACGTAAGTTATAAATTAAATTACGTAACGGAATTATATATTTGTATATTTTTTATTACGTATATAAGGGGGTTCTCCCCCTCGCCAATACCTCGCTCTTTACATTAAAGCTTCAACTTGAACTGAAGTTACTAAAAATACATTTAATTGAAATTACTAAAAATACTTTAGCGTAAACAGTAAGGTATTGGAGAGGAGACGAACCCCCTTATATACGTAATAATTTCTGTTCGTCTTAGGTTCTAATGCTACTCCTTACTTCCACCAGAAAAAAAACAATTTTTTATTTATTTTCTCATTGGTCTTTTAAATAATGGTAGAAAATCCTGCGGCCCCTTCATGGAAATTTTCTTCCCTCATGATAAATTCTTCGATGGAACAATCCTCCCACGTAATCCCCCCGAACCCCCTTTAACGTGAAAAAGTCCCCCTGAAAGCGTATGTACACGTCCCAATAACCATTACTTTATGTAAACAATGGTCAAAGTTTGTAACTTGAAAGACATTATCCCCAAAGACATTATCATTACGTTTTTCGACCATGTTGAACAAAATGGCTATCTCAAAATTTTGATCCGTTAGCTTTGGGGGAAAATGAGCGTGGGAGGGGGCCTAGATGCCCTCCAATTTTTGGTCACTTAAAAAGGGCACTAGAACTTTTAATTTCCGTTAGAATGAGCCTTCTCGAGACATTCTAGAATCATTGGGTTGATACGATCATCCCTAGGAAAAAGAAAAAAAAAAAAAAAAAAAAAAAAAAAAAACAACAAATAAACACGCATCCGTGATCCGTCTTCTGGCTAAAAATACAAAATTCTACATCTTTATAGATAGGAGCTTGAAACTTCTACAATAGGGTTTTCTGATACGCTGAATCTCATGGTGTGATTTTCGTTAAGATTCTTTGACTTTTAGGGGGCGTTTCCCCCTATTTTCTAAAATAATGCAAATTTTCTCAGGCTCGTAACTTTTGATGGGTAAAAATAAAATATAATTTTTATATAACCTTATATATTTAAACTTATATGTTATAAACTAAATATATAAACTTATATATTTAGAATCAGAGTAAAAATGCGATTCTTTTGATGTAACTATCGGTATCAAAATTTCATTTTTAGAGTTTCGGTTACTATTGAGCCGGGTCCCTCCTTACTACAGTTGGTTACCACGAACTGTTTGATTCCATTGAAGATCCAGATAGTGCTTAAATCAACGTTTCCATTGTGTATAGCAGCTCTGGAATAAAGCCGAGATAAAGTACAAGGCTGTATCCAGGGGAAAAGGGGGGGGAGGGTTGAGCGCACCCCCTGAAATGTTTGTCCAACTCGTAAAAACGTAAAAAAAATGAACAAAAAGAAATTTTTGATATGTTTTTTGAAGTTTTTTCGTACCTCCCCTAAAAAAATGTTCGGACTATTCTTATGATCAAACAAACATATCTTAGAAACACAAGGGAAATTCTCTCAAGACAGTGGAATTCAATTCAGTGATTATTTCGGCCCTATGTCCAAGGGTCTTCTTCAGCACAAAACCCATATATATATATATATATATATATATATATATATATATATATTGCATATATATATATATATATATATATATACATATATATATATATATATATATATATATATATATATATATATATATATATATATATATATATATATATATATATATATATATATATATATATATATATATATATATACATATATAATACATATATATATATACATATATATATATATATATATATATATATATATATATATATATATATATATATATATATATATATATATATACCGGAGATCTTGGAAAACGCTTAGAGTGGAGAGATTTCTGACGAGGTCGCCCATTACTGACGTTCAAAGAGAATGAAAACTAACACCGAAAAAGAGTGATTTTTCCTCTTCCGCTTTCCCTCTGAGGTAGAAAAGAGTGCATTTCACACGAAAAATGTGCAAGTTGGCAACCATGTTTCCGACTCCAAAGCGCCTTGTGTTATTTCTGTTACTCCGACTCCATTAAGCAAAAATTTATTAAAACTCTCAGCTCTGGTTTCAACTCTACTGCATCATCTTTTTTCATTTAAAGGAGTCTTTGGATTCTAATCTATAGAAATAAGGATGGAGATAGAGCTGAAACAGGAATAAAGATTAAATTACCTGAGTATCAAGATCCGATGCAGTAAATTTGACAATAGCTTCTCCAGGGAGTAATTCTTCTGAAACAGTTATCACCGATGGTACATCCTCAAACACTGGCGGGCTGTCGTTCTTGTCAAGAACTTTTATTCTTGCCTACGATAACAATAAAGATATAAAACATTACGAGGGAATTGTAATTAATACATTTATATGTTTGTCTTTAATAATGGAAATGAATCATAATAGTCACCAGTACATGCTCAAGTATAATATAGAAGGGGTTGCTGGCTACCGATTTGTTACCCCTGTCCTAAAACAAAAGAGAAAAGGATATGAAGAGAAGAGGTAACCAAAAGTTTTAACAGTAGATCGTGTCGTTATAAAAATGGGATTAATATTCAGAAGTGTTTGCCAGAAAGGTATTTGTCAGAAAGGTATTCCTGGCATCTTGATTTTTAAGATCCCGCCAAGCGAGAGGTCCATACCCAGTAAAATACTATACCCAGACACTTTTGACAGAAAAAATTTAAGGTATATATATATATATATATATATATATATATATATATATATATATATATATATATATATATATATATATATATATATATATATATATATATATATCAGAATTAGGAAAAATTGTGAAGTTGATATTTAATGAAATTAAATTCAAAATACAGTTACATAATTTTGGTTATAACAGGCGTAAATAAAAAAAATAATGGTTGAAAAACCAGAAAAATATGAACTAACAACATATGCACTAAACAGCTTAAGAAGACATAGCTTTCCTTTGGAAGTGTACCTGTCTTTCGGAGATAAATAAGGTAATATAAAAGGTAATCAAGGTAAGACAAGTGAAAGAGCTCAAAGAGTAAATTTTAATCAATAAATTCAACCGCTTAAAACTTTTTAAACGTGAGCAATAAGCCATTTAGGAGTTTTAAATCCTTTCGATTCCTCCCCTCAGGAAGTCCTAAGATCATTGCGCAATTTGACCCAATTAGATTCGAAAATAAAAGTCGTGAACGAAAGGGGGCGGGATGGATATTCATTGATAAAAAAAAAACGTTGGATAAGGAAACCTCTAATCAGACACCTTCGGGCCGGGTCGTCTTCATAGTTCGACAAGTGGCACATCTACAAACATAATTTAGGGAAGGTAGGGGGAGGGGTTGTTTATATGTTTAAAAATAAATCGCGTAATATACTCTTAAATATAAATTCTTTGATTTTTATATTTTAAGTCGCTTTTTAGTGTCCTAGCTTCTATACACATGTAGAAATGACGTTTTTTTTAATATCATAATACGTGTTATCAATATTTAGCCCAAATGGAGGGTTTTCCTTGGACACCCCCTCCTAATGGCATTCATGGTTTCATTCGTTACGTAAACTCTACACCACCGCAAATTTTATGTAATAGCCATTTTTCTGTATAATGCAAAAACAGATTTGTGCCATCTTAGAAAAGCATAAAATGAACCAAAAGCAGGTATGTATGCCGATGGGAAAGGGGCTTAGGGAAGGTCCATTCCCACAAAGCCCTAATTTTATCGAATTTCTGGTTACTTCTTATTCAAATTATCAAACAAAGTTTATTTTTTAATATTGCCCCCCCCCGGAAAATATTTACAATAAACCGTCAAAAAAAAAAATTATGCGCACAGCCGTAACTAAAAGCACCGTTTTCCGAGCGCAAATAAACCGTAAATGAATTTTCTAAAACAATCGAAAATAAAAAAATTAAATGAAATTCAAAAAAATCGTTGATTTAAAGAATTTGGAGGAAAACCAGCTCAAAAATTGCACAAGTAGCGCAAATGAGCTAGTCCTAGCAATTTTGGGTATTGTCCTTGGTTGAAAAATACATAAAATATAGTTTAGTATTTTTTGTCACTCCCACCGAAACAAATATCAATCTAGACTAGCCACTTTTTTAGAGGTTGAGCAGGGAATTGAACCCTTTGTCAATTGTTGAAAGAAAAACAGAAAATGGAATGAAAGTTTATTTTCCAGTTCTCATTACTCACTTTTTGCTTTGCTCTGTATTTTGCCCTTTCCATAGTAAGGGCGGAACTACTGCTGAGAATGTCAAAATTCGATGATATATAGATCTGTGAATCTGAAATTTATTCAGTAAATTATTTACGTCTGGGAATGTAGTTTGTTAAGTTTTTTTTTTTCTTTTTGATCTAGCAATTTAATACCTCAAGTTTGTTTTACATTTCTCGATATGGATTTTTGAGACCTTTGCAGCGCAAGGAATGAAAGTAAAAAAAAAAGATGGATGCGGTTCCCAAAATATTTGAAATGATAGATTTTAATTGCTTTCCATAGAAAAAAAAAACACATAAACCAATTACTGATTTAATATGTAAAAATTCAGGCCGTATGAGCCGGGCGCCGAAAATAATTTTTTTTTTCAAAAATAATCGCATGAAAATGTTCTGATTTGTAGAATTCAGCCAGCTCAGCCAGCTCAAAAGTGTGCAGACAGCTCAAAAAGTGCCGAAGTAGCGCAAATGCGCCCCTTCTGACAATACCCTTTATCAAAACACACGCAAGATACAGTTTAGGAGTTTTCGCCCCTCCCACTGAAACAAATATCGATTTAAACCAGTTTGGGGGAGGATAGCCAATGTATTTCACCAATCATTTTGTTACCTGTGACTCGCCAAAAATATGGCTGTGGGGGGTATAAATACAAAGAACACTGAAACCATTTGAATCATTTGAACATTACGACTGATTTTCTTTTTTTTTGTATTTTGAGAAAAAGGAAAAGTCGACAAGACAGAAATATTCTGGGACGAAATAAATAACTGGACTTATCCCAATTTGAACTTTAATTTTTCGTTACAGAAAGGCAGCGTGATCTGGGAAAAGATACCTAGTTTGAGGTATTTTGTTGAAAATACGAAACTTTTTTAACATCTGATATGGAAAATAAAATCTTACTATATTCTTTGTTTTTATCTAAGACATATTCGGGCATTCTTTATCATATCCACAACAAACCATTTACGTTACTATTTTATTCTTTACATTTTTCACCTTGCAAAAGTAAGCTACTTTTGTTTTATATTCATATGTATATTATATGTATATAAATTCAATTTATTAAAAATCTTAGAAAAAAGTTTCATCACAGTATTATTTTTTGATAGGAGTACGAACAACACTGAAGAACCAAAGGCAGTGAAGATTCTGCCTGTTTATTTGTATTAATTAAGTGAAGCTTGCACTATTCGGTCTTGCCTTATTTATATATCATGCATCAATAGAATAAACTTTCAAAACTTATATTTATCTTCGGTTTATCAAAAACCCATTAATAATTTTTATTATAGCAAAGGATTTTACAGTTTTTTTTCGATATTAATCGGCTCACTATTGTTTTAATATCCCCCACCTGACTCCCCACCGTGTGCAGTAATGACACCGCTTTACTATCATGCATTTTACCTTGTCTCACTAGCATTCGTGTTCGGGTAGTGAAAATTGTAAGTGGGAATTTTCCATTGGTTAGTTACAAGGACGATTAGAAAATGTTTTTTTTTTTTAATGGTTAATTGTATTTTGTTGTAAAGGTTAAAATCACAATATGTATTTATCTCTGCAACCAAAGAAGGGTAACCAAGAATAATGTACTACATATATTTTTGTTACTTTTGTAAGAATCTGACGAAAATTTCCAGGCGAAGGGTGTCAAATCGGCTGCCCCTCCACCTTGCATAAGGCCATAGGAGCAGGAGCATCATTAAAGTACGTTATTCTCGAGTCTGAAGAAAATGTCGGGGTTGGGGGACCAAAATGGATGCCCCCTGGATAAGACCATTTGAACAGGAACCGCATTGAAGTGCCAAGGACAATGAAAATTAAACCTGAGTAATCTAATTCGTTAACTGAAACTTACACAACCATATATGTCTTAAAGAATTAGAAATTTTGGGAATTCAATTCTTGTTGGAAAATATCCCATATGCAGTTGCGCAGTTCTTGGTAGTAGCAGACGACAAATTAGAAAAAGAGAAACATGGTTAAAAAATCAGCAAAAAATAAATAAAAACAGACGGCATCCAAATCGCTTAAGAAGGTGTAGCGCTCCTTTAAAGGTAAAGTTGCCTTTGGAATCATCAAATTGCATTGTTTGAATTTTAATAGAAAAAAAAAAGAAGTAAAAAAAATTAGTAAAAAAATCTAACTAATTAATCTTCCTTTAAAAATTATAATATATATATATATATATATATATATATATATATATATATATATATATATATATATATATATATATATATATAAAATTATAAAAAAAAATATATCTTTAATAATAAAAAGTTTTAACGTGGCGACAAAATGTAGTACTGCCTTTATAACTTCCTAATTAAAAAAAAAAAAATAAATAAAAATCTTAAAAAAATCATGATTTTCAAATATGAAAAGACCTAAGATGGATAAAATTTTTCATTTTTGATTTCCTTGGTACTTAAAGAAATTAATTTCTTAGTCTTTGAGTAGCAGCCTAATATGTGTAACCTTTCGAGGTATCTTCGAGGTATCACGTAGTATATTCATGCACTTATTATGCTGCGATGTGAAAAACAGCCATGTCTGAACAAATACAATGAATAAAAGGTGTATTTGATGAAAATAAAACAAAAAGTAAACAAAATAAAAGAAGAAGAGAGATAAAAGGAGAAGAGAAAAACAGCCGTGTCTGAACAAATACAATGAATAAAATGTGTATTTGATGACAATAAAATAAAAAATAAAGAAAATAAAAGAAGAAGAGAGATAAAAGGAGAAGAGAAAAATAGCCGTGTCTGAACAAACACACAATGAATAAAAGGTGCATTTGATAAAAATAAAATGAAAAATAAAGAAAATAAAAGAAGAAGAGAGATAAAACCTTTATTATATGAATCTAACCACTAACTAAGTGGAGCATCACAACTGGCACGAAACAAATTAATGCCGGTTGATCCAAGTTGCAACCCTTAATGGGTTCTTAATGGGATCTTGGGTTCTTAATGGGAACGGGACAGTTTTCACAACATTTGTTCCAAAAAAAGATTGTTCGCAACATTAAAAATAAAATATATTTATAACCCCACTTACTGTTCACACAAATACTTGGAAAATGAAACTTGTAACCAGAAGGCACTTATCTTCTCCCTAGACATTCTTGAGAACCTAAGTCATACATCTTTGCTTTCATGCCATAAGGTCGTATCGAGTCATATCTGACATTTGACCTTTTTTGGATAGTTGTCAAGAAGGGTATGCTAAGCTGTCCTCAAATAGAAAACTCAGAAGGGCAATGTAGATCAGAAGTATCAAAGTGTGATTGAACATGCATTGCCCTGCTGACCTTCCCCTTGAGAACGGCTTAGCAAACACTTTTTGATGATTATCGCAGAAACGAGAATGTTGAATACCCAAGGCGATAGCTAAAGAAATTTGTCTTTAACATATGGCAAGACAACCGCAAAGTTATTTCCTCTTTTTCTCTCTCTTCTTAAAATCTATATTTTGAGACTTAATGCCTTTAAAACCAGCACAGTCGCATTACTAATTAAACCCCATACTTTTTTTTTGTCGTTTCGATTTGCATCTAGAATTCCAAAGCTGTTTTTTGTGTTGGCTTCGTTATTCGTAAACCCTGTATTTAAAAATTTTAACGATAAATCATTGTAAGCTTCAATTTTATTTTTACATGGTAAGAAAAAATACGCCTTCCATTCGCTTGGGCAAACCTGTTTAAAAAAAAAAGACAGAAAAAGATTGACGAATGATGACAAAATGCTCTTGTACCAAAAATTTTTACGAAACAGTACAAAAAAATTGAAAACTAAACAAAATAACTGTAAATAAAAGAAACTTTAATTTAGAGAACTTCAGGGCAGATTTTTGTTAGCTACTACTAACATTAATAATAATATATTATGTTAGCATGTGTTACATCATTTACTGTCGTTAGTTACTTCCCAGACCAGGTCTTTTCTTCCTTTTTAGATGGTTTCCTCCAAAAGATTTTTTTTCCTTTTTATAAGGTTTTAAGTAAAATCACATATTTTGTTTTTTTTTTTTTTATATCTCCTTGTGAATTCAGTTTATGTATTCACCAGATTTAGTAGAAATTTAACAATTTTATATTCACGTTAACCTTTTTTTGAGGGGGGGATGTCTTTGACTGTTTTATGGAAGATCTTTTTGCCTATTTTGGCCGGACAAGCTCCCATTAATTTAAATAACCAAGCAGTATTTGTATATTTTGTTATTGCTTGCTCTTAGTAAATTAATTTTCTCTTGCACTCTCAGAAAAAGTTTACTTAAAAAAGACAAATTTGTTTGCCTTGGTTAATTTTGCTAAAAGTCGCTAATAAAGACAAATTATAAAAAAAGTTATAAATAGCAGAAATAGCGTTAAAATGGAGGTTTACTGAAGTGGAAAAGTGGATAGAAAACAAAACAAAACAGTGTTTCTGGAAAAATATTTGATTTGTAGCAGGGTATACTCTTCGATGAAACGCTTGGAACTCACAACTACCCCTATTCTGATTTGATCCTACCGCCATGCTGGTGTCTAACCCTTTTATTATTTTTCTCAAAAAATCGTCACAAAAGAATATCGCTGGTATCTAAGGGCTATCTAAAAGGATATCAAAAAGTGTATTAAAAAGGAAAATACAGTCTGAAAGGATTCCCTTTTAAATTTGACAAAAAGATAAAATCGTTGGAAGTCATTACTGAAATTTAATAAATATCTTCAAAAATAACATGAAAAATCGAATTTAAAACCTTTGCAAGTTTTCTGGGAAAAAGAAATAGCCTAATATAGGCGTTCTACACCAGGGTGGCGATAAAATTGAATAGGAGTAGCAGTAATCAGAAACTGAAGCATCTTTTTGAGAGAACACGCCTGCGCTCATTGCTTATTTTAATGTTTTCTTCTCATTTTTAGTTTTTCATTGTTCGACTTTTTGTTGATATCTGCAACAATGGTTGAATTTAGAAAACCGATTGTCACGGTTCTTTTCAATAAGATTTTCGACCTTTGAAAGCGACTAAAACTTTGTGCAATGGTGCGTTTCTCTGGTATTTTCAAATCTTAGACATGATTTCTACTATCATTATTCTTTTGCAGATTAAAGAAAATCTTAAGGCGTACAGGAGAAAAAGAACACACTTTAATGTCAATTCTGTTCATGGAAAGGTAACGAGAAGCAAGATTTAATTAATAAGGAATAAAAAATTACCTTGCAAAATCCAACTTGAGTGACACCCCCTCCAACAGAAGCTGCTGCAAGCTCAATCTCGTACTCTATAATGCCTGATTCTCTATCCAGAGGTGCTCTTGTAGTAACTGTGCCAGTTTTTGAGTCAACCTCAAAGTAACTTACTGCCACTCCTTTACTCGATGTTGAATTAATAATATAATAATCAACATCTTGGACAAGACCTTCTGGCAACCTGGCTACAACAGTTAAAACACTTGTTCCTGTGGGCTCATTCTCAGTGACAGTGCCAGTATATAATGCTCTTGAAAATACAGGAACGTTCGTGTCGTTGTTAACACCGATGACTGTTGCCAGGAGATCAGTAAATCTTCTTTGAGACTGTACAGCTTCGTCCGATGCTCTGATAACAAGTTTATAAAAGGAGTCAGGAACATGAACAGATTTTCGGGTGCTTAAGACGCCTGAGGACCTGTCAAGAGCAAATAATTCTTTGTTGCCAGACAAAATTTGGTAAGTCACAAACCCATTTGTGTTAGCGTCAGCATCTGTTGCAGTTATTGTCATGATTTTTGCTCCTGCTTCAGTGTTTTTGTGCAGAATAGCAGCACTAACAGAAGTGAAGAAAGGAGAATTGTCGTTGACATCTTCAACAATTATTGTCACTAGCTTCTCTGATGACATTGGAGTTTCTGGTGGGCTTGGCTGATCGGTAGCAGTGACTAATAAACGAAACGTGTCCGCGAATTCTCTGTCAATCGGATGAGTTGTATAAATTACCCCTGTTTCAGGTCTTATAGAAAAACAAGGTGGGTTTCGTGCAGATGGCGATGGTTCCTTTTGAATAATTGAGTAAACTGTTTTGCTGTTATTCCCTGAGTCTGGGTCCTCAGCATTAACAGTAACAATTGGAGTTCCTACGGAAATACCCTCTTGAATTTGCCTTACAATCGCTGTACTTGGAAAAGTTGGTGCATTGTCATTACTGTCAAGCACAACAATAGTGAATAGCTTTGTTGTCGCTAGTTTCGGACTGCCTGAGTCACTGACAGTTATATTTAGGGTGTAAGAACGATGTGCTTCATAGTCAATTGTCTTTTCCAAGTAGAGGATGCCACTTTTAGACTCAATCGTGAAAGTGTCGTGAAGATTTCCTGCACCGATCCCAAACAATATTTCACTGTTGATTCCGTCATCACTATCGGTAGCATAAAACTGAAATAATTTTGTCCCAGACGGAGTCTTTTCCGAAACACTAATTTCGTTAATACTTTCTTTAAATAGTGGAGCGTTATCATTTTCATCAAGAACTTCTATAGACAATGTAGTACTGGCTGATAAACTAAGAGACTCACCTAGATCTTGAGCTGTTATTGTGAGCAAATATTTTGTAATTTTTTCCCGGTCAAGGGGTTTGTTTAAGTACACTTGTCCAGTCATCCTGTCAACCCGAAATGTTGAAGTATCGTCCCCTGATGATATCGAATATGTAACAACTCCGTTCATATTTTCATCTGCATCTTTAGCTAGAACTCGGAAAACAGGACTATCAACCATAGTAGCTTCACTTATTTGAGTCTTGTATGGGTTTCGGGTAAAAACAGGCGGATTATCATTAACATCAGTAATATAAACATAGATTTTAGCTCGGTCACGCAGCCGGGTCACCCCATTGTCATTAACTACTACATCAAGAACAATGTGTTCTTGGCCTGTTGTTTGAAGCACTTTTTCTCTGTCGAATAGTTGCAACGTTCTTACAAAACCACTTCTAGAGTCAATAGCAAAATCATTCTGATTATTAGTCACAGAAAAGGTGAGTTCAGCATTTCTTCCAACATCACGATCTGTAGCTGTCACACGTCCAATATAAGTATCAGGTAGCTCGTTTTCAGGCAAATAAAAATAGAATGTTTGGTTTTTGAACACGGGTGGGTTATCATTTTCATCCAGAATATGAATTACAAGAGTTACACAGGAGCTTCTTTGTGGAGAACCGCCATCTCTTGCCGTAATTGTTAACACGTAATAGTCTTGAACCTCTCTATCAAGAGCCCTTCGCACATAAATAAAGCCGTCTGGAAAAATTCCAAATTTATCAAAATCATTCCCATCGGATATTTCGTAGTTTATCATACCATTTTCACCTTCATCTTCATCAGTAGCACTTAAAGAAAAGAATCTATCGTTCAGTGGCACATTTTCTTGTAGAGAAGTTTCATATGACGAAAATTCAAACACTGGGGTGTGATCATTCACATCGTCAATTATAACTTGAACAATTTGTCTGGAAGACAAAGGTGGCTGACCATTATCAGTAGCAATGACTTCAATAGTAAGACTTTTTGAGGCACCTTGCTCCTTCTGGTTTATTGGTTTTCTTAAGTAAATCATGCCAGACGATTTAGATATACGGAATATTTCTTGCGGATTCATACTAAGGGCATAAGTTATAAGACCATTACTGTTTTCGTCTGCATCAAAAGCTTGGGCAAGATAAACCTCATGGCCAGGAGGAATGTCTTCAGGGATATGAACAATTGCACGTGAAATGGAGAACTTGGGAGGGTTGTCATTTAAATCACCGACAGTAACATAGGCTTTGACTGTAGCGTAAGACGATCCAGATCTGGCTAAGATAGTTAATTCATAAAAAGGGCCTTGTTCTCTGTCAACACGCTTTGCTGTTGTAATTAAACCAGAACTGTCTTTAATTTGAAACAGCCTAGCAGGATCTCCGTTTACAATAGAATATTTAAGGATTCCAGTCTGATGAGACGCATCCGTAACTATTCGACCAACTTCACGTCCAATAGAAGGATCTTTTTCACTAGAATCCTCTTTGATTGTGAAATTGTATTGAGATTCGGTAAATGCAATAATGTTCATGTTACCAATAGCCACTTCCACAAGAGCATCTTCAACTGCTTTTCTATCCCCTTTGTCCTTAGCACCGATTTTTAGCTTGTAAATGAGCTTACTACCAAGACTTGCTGTAGATTTTAAACGGATTATACCAGTCGTTTCATTTATTTCAAAGACACCATCGCTACCACTCTTGATGGAATAACTTATTTGTGCATTAATGCCTTCGTCTTCATCAACAGCAATAACCCGTACAATATCTTCACCTATCGTAGCTGAGTCAAAAACATTTACAAAGTAGTATACAGGGTAAAATTCAGGGCTGTTATCATTAGCATCAACGACTTTCAAATAAACAGTGGCAGTAGAAGATTGAGAGGGTACACCTTGATCTTTGGCGATCACCCTTATTTCAAATTCTGGGGTTATTTCTCTATCAAGCTTTGTTCTTGTCATAATCTGGCCTGAAGACGAGTCAATGGAGAATATTCCTGGATATACTTGCTCCATTTCTGGATCAAAATGATAAGAAATTGTACCATTTGTACCCTGATCAGGATCAGTCGCAGAAAGTACGGCTACAATTGTATTAGGTTGAGTATTTTCTGACAGGCTAATATTCAGTTCTCCATTTGTAAAAGAAGGCTTTTCATCATTTTCATCAAGCAGGGTAATACGCAACGAAGCATACGCCCATCTTGGGCTTGGGCCGCCATCTCTGGCTGATATTTTAAGCTCAAGACTATCTCTTAGTTCGCGATCCAATTCTGAAATTGTGGTGACAAGTCCTGTATTTTGATCAATTTGAAACCAATTATAGTCATCACCAGATAAGATAGAATAAAATATGTCAGAATTAATTCCAGTATCTTCATCAGTTGCAGTAATTCCTGCCACATATGACCCAATCGGAGCAAGTTCACTTAAAACTGTTATATATTCACTCTTTTCAAACACAGGCTCATGGTCATTGACATCATTGACACTAATTATTAAAAAAGCAGTTGTACTACGAGGTGGTGAGCCCTTGTCAGTTGCAGCAATTGTTAAATTGTACTTGTTCAATTTTTCCCGGTCAAGTGTTCCGTTCACTCTCACAATATGAAAACTAGGTGTTGGTTCAAGTCTGAAATGACGAAGTTCGTTCCCTGTCTTTATTTCTACAACTGTTTCGCCATTTGATCCTTCATCAAAGTCAATAACAGACACTGCAGCGACAACAGAACCATTTTGTGCGTTTTCGTCAACGGTGGCAAATTCTGCTGTCGAAGGAAAATAGCGAAAACGAATTATGGGATCGTGGTCATTTGCATCAAGTAGATTCACAGTTATATAAGTTCTACCCACTTGTCTTGGGATGCCGTGATCACGAGCAAAAATTGTAAATACACAACTTTTCGAACAATGTTGATCAGGACAATTTTGCTGACACTTTAAAGGCTCAACAGTTGCAACAACACCAGTCTCAGGATCGACACTAAACTGTGTTTCAGTCTCTGCTATAAAATATGTAATCCTTGCATTTTCACCTGCATCATTATCTGTTGCCACAACTTGAAGAACTGTTGTTCCTATTGGAACACTTTCATTCAGCGAAACCACATAGTCACTATGGTCAAATATTGGAGGGTTGTCATTAACATCGAGTATAGAAATATTAAGCAAAAGATACCCATAAAGCGGAGGCACACCGCCATCTTGAGCTGATATGTTTAATTGATAATATGGAACTGTTTCTCGGTCTAACAAACCTGTCGTTTCTAAATGCAAATAAGGAGTTTCGCCACTTGGATTTGTGGTCACTGCCAGTCTAAATTTCCCATCTTCATTACCGCTCACGATTTCATAGTTTGTGGTCACACTATTATCACCACTATCAGTGTCAGTTGCCGTGTCTAATATAACTCGCGTGCCGGCATTTGCATTTTCGGAGAATGAAACTTCAATACTTTGCTCTGGAAATGCAGGAGCGTTATCATTTAAATCCAACAGCGTAATTCGAACTTCAATCGGGTATGTCGGTTGACTTGACAAAATCACTAAGTCAAATTTTTCAGATTCAAATGCCTCACGATCTAATACTATATTTGTCACTATTTCACCAGTTGTACTATTTAATCGAAATTCACGCAGATTTTCATTGAACCTGTATGTGAATCCTGGTTTTATTGGAACTTTACCCACAAATGTACCAATCGGTTGTTCTTCTAAAATATCAAATTGGACTCGAGTATCAACAGGTCTACTAACAGACTCATTTGAAGCTTCACCAGGACCAGGGCCCTGTCCATGCACTGTTAAAACAAATCCTAGTAGGAAAATCGCTGCACAATGATTGCGCATAGCACAAGTTTTCATAATATCATATCCTTAGAAATTATACACAATTCTTTGGCACATAACATAGCACTTGGGTAGATGAACCTAAACTGCTTCTTTCGTTCGGGTAGCTAAGGTATCTCGTCTTTACGCCCAGGTGTGTTAGCCACATTCCACAACTCAGTACGGCCTCCTGGCAATCTTCTCAACTGAAGAACCTTCGTTCCACAGCAGGTAGCTGTACGTTAGCTTCAGGGCGTACCTGAAGAAAGAATAGCATTACTGGTGAGTAAAATGGTAATTAACCATGTTTTTGTGTCTGCCTCAAGTTCAGCATAGTTTATGGTATGCGTATAGTTTTAAAAGATCCGGGGCTGTATAATGAGGCCGGTGTTGTTACAAGTGGTTAGTTTTTCATTCCGGAATTTTAAACCATTTTAGCCTAAAAAAGAAAACATCAAAGGACGGGTTATTTATTGGGGAAGCTTTCCAGAATACGGACGTTGCCACATTTCTAGCACAAACGCAGGATTGTGTTTTAAAGGGATGTATAACTCCGAAAAAAGCGCCAGAAATGTACAAACTATTCATAAATACAGGAAATTATAGAAATACGCAAAAATCTCAAATTTCAGTAATACTCGGGTCCCTTTATCCTGAGAATAGGTTTGCCAGATTCACACTGGCCAAAGCTCAACTAAGAGCAGTGATACAGGATAGTAGTAGGCTACAGTGGCGTGAGCTACTGAAATTTAGGGGGCAAAATGTATTTTTAATATCTAATGGAGGGGGAGATTTCCAGTTTTTTAAATTGAATTAGTCGTTATTTTTCAATTTCTCAATTCAAATACCAAAAAAAGATAGTTTTCCATGAAAATACCCCCTAAATGTATTTTTTCAATCTACGGGGGGGGGGGGAGGACAAAAAGATTTACAACGGATAGGCCCCCTGTTCCTCCAATTGACACCTCTGTTGTAGCTCCCTTAATTTGGGGATGGGGAAGAAGTCTGAGAACAAAATCTTATTTTAGCATCAGGTAAAGGAGCGGTGCTTTGAGAAACCAGGGAGGGGATGAATCAAGCGCCAATAAGCTTAATTTTTGTCGGGTTGGACAGGGAGGGGTATTCAAATAACAAAAAAGCACTCCTTTCATCATTATGCTCAAAAGGTACTAATCTATATATAAATAAATGGATTTTGGAGAGAGAAGTGGATTGTTTGTCTCCCTACGCTCCCATCTGGACTGACCCAAAGCGCCCCACTCTTAATGCATAACAAAACTATGTCAGTTACAAAACAAATGGAAATTAAATAAGGAAAAGCTTTTTCCACAAAAAGTAAAGAACGATAGAACGATATACTTAAGTTGAACAAAATCAGTTTATTTTGAAAAGCACAAGAATAAACTTTAAATGAAGAATTCAAGCCTATAATGACAAGAAATTACATTGAATGAATATGTAGAGACTTAAACGAACAATTATTATTGCAGTTTAGAGTGGGGCTACTTTATCTTAAAATACCCCTTGAAACAAGAGTGTCATTTGCACTCTTAATAATAGGTGTATTTTGAGCAATACTACTTTTTTATTATTATATTCAATAATAATATACTGCTAAATATTCCAGGATAATAAAATACAAATTCTCTCAATCGATACACACATAATATATCAATATTTGCATATAAACATACATATATAAACAATAAAATAATACTAATATAATGTAAATATCTAATGTAAAAATATTGGCTATTTAAATAAATTGTATGTTTGCTGTAACCCTTTTAGTTTTACTATTAACAAGAACTAAGAGCTCATATGACACTTGTGACGAGGTCGGAAGAGGCATGAGCCAAGAGCTCATATGGTATGAGCTCTAGAAAAATTCTAAGAATCAATAGATTGCTTTAAAAGGAAAATCAGAGGCTTAATGCCGGTCGGGATTCAAAATAAAAGCTCTGAGTCCCGAGATCCTTCTAAATATCAAAATTCATTAAGATCCGGTCACCCACTCGTAAGTTAAAAATACCTCAATTTTTCCTCTCCCTTCAGCCCCCAGATGGCCGAATCGGGGAAAACGACTTTATCAAGTAAATCTGTGCAGCTTCCTAACACGCCTACCAATTTTCACCGTCCTAGCACGTCCGCAAGCACCAAACTGGTCAAAGCACTGAACCACACCACCTAACTCCCAACAAGAGGGCGGATCCAGTCCGGTTGCGTCAATCACGTAACTACGACATTTATAAGTGTTTTCCAAGATTTCCGGTTTCCCCCTCCAACTCCCCCCCCAATGTCAACAGAACTGGTCGGGATTTGAAATAAGAGCTCTGAGACATGAGTTCCTTCTAAATATCAAATTTCATTATTTCGTTCGTAACTTACAAATACCTCATTTTTCCAATGTCACAGGATCTGGTCGAGATTCAAAATTAGAGCTTTAAAGCACAAGATCCTTCTAAATATCAAATTTCATTAAGATTTGGTGACCCTTTCGTATGTTACAAATACCTCAATTTTCAAAACTACCCTCCCCCCCCCCAAAACTCCACCAAAGAGAGCAGATCCGGTCTGGTTATGTCAGTCACGTATCTTAGACAGGTTTTTATTCTTCCCATCCAATTTCATCCTGATCTATCCGCTTTAAGTATTTTCTAAGATTTCCGGTCCCCCCCCAACTGCCCCCCCCCCCTATGACGCTGGATCCGGTTGAGATTTAAAATAAGAGATCTCAGTTACGAGGTTCTTCTAAATATGAAGTTTCATGAAGGTCTAATCATTCCTTCGTAAGTTAAAAATACGTCATTTTTTCTAATTTTCAGAATTAACCCCCCCCCCCCCCAACCAATAGAGCGGATCCATTCCAATTATGTAAATCACGTACCTAAGACTTCTGCTTATTTTTCCCACCAAGTTTCATCTCGATCCCTCCAATCTAAGCGTTTTCCGTGATTTTATGTTCCCCCACCCCAAACTCCCCCCAATGTCACCAGATCCGGTCGGATTTAAAATAAGAGCTTTTAGACACGATATCCTTCTAAATATCAAATTTCATTGAGATCCGGTCACCCGTTTGTAAGTTAAAAATACCTCATTTTTACTAAATTTTCAGAATTAACCCCCCCCCCCAACTACCCCAAAGAGAGCGAATCCGGTCAAATTATGTCAATCATGTATCTAGGACTTGTGCTTATTTTGCCCACCAAGTTTCATCCCGATCCCTCCACTCTAAGTGTTTTCCAAGATTTTAGGTTTCCCCCTCCCAACTCCCCCCAACGTCACCAGATCCGGTAAGGATTTAAAATAACAGCTCTAAGACACGATATCCTTCCAAAAATCAAATTTCATTAAGATCTGATCAACCGTTCGTAAGTTAAAAATACTACAATTTTTCTCTTTTTTCCGAATTAACGGGCCCCCATCCCCCCTCCCACAGATGGTCAAATCGGGAAAACGACTATTTCTAATTTAATCTGGTCCGGTCCCTGATACGCCTGCCAAATTTCATCGTCCTAGCTTACCTGGAAGTGCCTAAAGTAGCAAAATCGGGACCGACAGATAGACCGACACACCGACAGAATTTGCGATCGCTATATGTCACTTGGTTAATACCAAGTACCATAAAAACGACACATATTTTTACTAATAAATTATATCTTTTAAGTTTATTGTGTTCAAATGTATAGAAAATCGGCAGCTAAATAAAAGTGCAAGAAACATCAAAAGAAAATATTTTAAGCGGCCTAATCGATTGTTCTGTTTTGGGCCAAAATATATTTTGAATACTGTACTTGTATTTAAACATGAATTTTTATTAAAATAAACAGATTTTTCAAGTAGAAGGAGATAGTGATGCTAAAGCTTGTAAAGGGCTTGAAAAACCCTACATCTAAAGGATATACCACCCCCTCTTAACCCAACCCTCTCTTGTTGGGCTAAATTTAAACTACTGTTTTTATGACAGTGTTGAAAATGCAAAAAATCCAGCATTTCGTATTTGCAAGAATTTTATGGCTCTGACTTATTTTCAAATAAAATAAAAGAAAGTTGAATTGAAATTTTGGATTTTTAAACGACATTCAAATTTTAAAAGTATTTTGAAATAAAAGATGCATTACTTAAAGTAAATACAAGAAAATGAGCCCTTTTATTCTCGATAAAAAAAGTAAATAAAAAAAAAAAAAAAAAAAAAAGTGTGAGACCGGCTGTTCTTGCAGTTACATGAAGTAGGAAGTTGATATGTGAGGCCCGTTATAAGTATGGTAGCTGGGGTTTCATAGGGGAATAGTAGGTCTATCAAACTGGTTCAGTTAAGGCCCGTTTGAATATAAGCTTGACTAAGTTTATAAGAATATCCTTATCTGACCAATCATAAGCCACTTTACATTTTAATAAAGTAATTTACGCTATGGAAAGGTAATTCGAAAGATTTTTAATTGCAGGGGGTTTTAAGTTTTTGTGTTATTCCTTTAATGAAAAATAATTCTTTCTTTTTCCTTTACAGCTACGTCCAGGTTCCATCCTCTCAACCTTAACTCTGAGCAGTAAGGTTTAAGCTTTACAACACAAGTCTGTGAGAGATTATAGGTATATTTGGTTTACACTGTAAAACCAGGATTATCTTAAATACGAGGGGATAATACCCTCTAATTTCTTGAATGCAAGGAATTTTCTTCGGTAAGTCTTTTCCTTGGGGTGGGGAATTCCCTGGGGTAATTATCCACGGAGGGGGAGGGATATTCCCCAGGGGACGGTCAGAAAGTAAATAAAAAAATTCCAACTGAAAGTAAGGAGCATCATTAAAACTCAAAATTAACAGAAATTGGTTTGTCATGAGGAGGGCTTCCCCCTTCTCAATCCCTCGCTTATTACATTAATGGTTTTAAGTGCCTTAAAAAATCTATATGAATACCATCTATATGAATATATGAATATCATCCTTTACTTTACCATATTTTTTATAAATGCTCTATTTTTAATATAATTTTTAATATTTTCAATATAGTTTTTTAATATAATATGATTTAAATATATTTTTAAATGAACAATGATTTTAATTCACTTGTGTCACGAAGTGTATACTCAAAAAGCCAGCTGTTTTCAAAAGGTATTCCTGGCATCTTGATTTTTAAGATCCCACCAAGCGAGAGGTCCATACCCAGTAAAATACTATACCATAATTTTGTGAGGCCCAGACACTTTTGACAGAAATAATTTAAGGGGTCCTCTCTCGGCCTTCCTCTACATATATATATATATATATATATATATATATATATATATATATATATATATATATATATATATATATATATATATATATATATATATATATATATATATATATATATACTAAATATACGGACAATTTTTGGCAAGGGATTTTCTTCGGTAAGTCTTTTCCTTGGAGTGGGGAATTCCCTGGGGTAATTATCCACGGATGGGGAGGCATATTTCCCAGGGGAAGGTTGGAAACTAAATAAAAAAAGATCCAACTGAAACTAAGGAGCATAATTAAAACTCAAAACGAACAGAAATTGGTTTGTCATGAGGATGGCTTCCCCCTTCTCAATCCCTCGCTTATTACATTAATGGTTTTAAGTGCCTTAAAAAATCTATATGAATACCATCTATATGATATCGTCTATATGAATATATGAATATCATCCTTTACTTCACCACTATTTTTATAAATGATATACTTTTAATGTAATTTTTTCTATTTTCAATATAGTTTTTTAATATAATATGATTTAAATATATTTTTAAATGAACAATAATTTTAATTCACTTGTGTCACGAAGTGTATACTCAACAAAGCCAGCTGTTTTCAAAAGGTATTCCTGGCATCTTGATTTTTAAGATCCCACTAAGTGAGAGGTCCATACCCAGTAAATACTATACCATAATCTTGTGAGGCCCAGACACTTTTGACAGAAACAATTTAAGGGGTCCTCTCTCGTCCTTCCTCTACATACATATATATATATATATATATATATATATATATATATATATATATATATATATATATATATATATATATATATATACTAAATATACGGACAATTATTGGCAATGGATTTTCTTCGGTAAGTCTTTTCCTTGGGATGGGGAATTCCCTGGGATAATTATCCACGGAGGGGGAGAAATATTTCCCAAGGGACGGTCAGAAACTAAATGAAAAAAATTCCAACTGAAAGTAAGGAGCATCATTAAAATCAAAACGAATCAGAAATTGGTTTGTCATTTGGAGGACTTCCCCCTTCTCAATCCCTTGCTTATTACATTAATGGTTTTAAGTGCCTTAAAAAATCTTCTCATTCCAGTTAAATGGCCCTTGTGTTTCAGAGGTGCTCTTCAAAAATTGGGACGAAATTCAAACTTTGGTGTAAAGAGCAAGGTGTACATAACAATTGTACCACCCTATTGATTGTTGTATTGTTCGAAGATCAAATGCAGATAAAATGGGCTTTACAATCATTCAGTTGGGCTTGTTTGTAAACAAGAAAAGTTTCCGCTTGTTTTTTTTTTACGATTCAGTATCGCAGCGAAAAAACCTTGATAACTGTACAGTAGCAAAAAAAAAAGAAGAAGAAAATCTGTATGAATAGACGTAAGACGGGGCCAGGGATGAAAATATTTTCATGTTGATGTCCATGGTGCTTTAGCGAAGCAATATAAAGTACCATAAAAATGAAATATAAACGGTACTTATTAAATAGCCCGACCACGCTTCGTTTTCTCTCCGTAATAAAACTGATTTTTCTCTGTATCTCAGTGGGTTACTCGTAGATAATCAGCTTAGCGTGAGGGAGATAAACTACAATGCAGGTATATTTTAATTAAATATGTAGAGATGGTATTTTAGTTAGGTTGGGTATTTTATATAATGCAATCAGGGCGGCCTGCTTTCCATAATTCTCTTTTGTATTTTCCATGATTTTGTTACTAAAGTATTAAGTTTTCATCATATTTTAGTATATTTCATTTTGACTAACCTAAAAAAAAGATAATATATTCCGTTGGAAAAGCTTAGACTCATTTGGGTGAGACATCTCTGCACAATTAGATGAAATTCAAAGAGGCAGGGCTGCCATCGTAGCTCTGAGAGACTTGCCATGTGCCCTTCAACATTATTTGTGCCATTCCATATAACCATGTGCCTTTCGATATTATTATCATATGGTTTACCATTTATATGATCAATGTCACACAAAATTTGACTTGGAATGCAAATTCGGCAATGTTTTTCTTCTAGTGTGGGATTTTGTTTTATCTCCCGCCCTTTCTATTTTTGTTATTGCCATTAATCACATAAAGTTCATTTCATTTCTTGTACTTGGACCTTTTTTCTTATTCATTTGCGTTAAATTTTTTGGGACTATTTTTATGCTTGATCAGTCACTCAAAAGCTAGAGAATGCTTCGGCTACATTTATTTTTAATAAATTCTTGGATTCAATTTTTTTTTTCACTTCTTGTAAGGTTAAGCTCTGTTAATATTTTGTTAATATTATAATAAGTTCCATAATATTAAAGATTGGGTTGGATTGGAAGAGAATGGACATAGGCTGAAGCTCTATTAAGTTTTATTTCCGTGGGAATTGGACCCACTAGATGGGAGGTAGGGAGTCTCTTGGATTACACGGAAGATATTCAGTGCCTTTCGAAATTCTCTACATATTGTGACTGCAAGGGTGTAAACTACGCAAGTCACTGGTAAACTTATGGTTAACTGGTAAGTTTTCATTTAAGCAAGACGGAAAAGAGCGTTAATTCTGTGTTCAAATTTATTCTATAATAAGCCCTAACGAGCGCCAATCGGACGTGGCTGTCGTCCCCCCCCCCTAAAATTTGAAAAGCACATTTTTTTGTTTTTCATTGGAAATAAATTAAAAAACAAATCTATCTTAGATTTAGAAAATGTTTTTGCAACTTCGTTGTTAAAAAAAAGAAAATCTTGAACCTCTCCCGTACATTTTTGTGAATTGGCAGGACTGTCTAATCAAAATTTATTTATATTTCACAGCACTTTTTAATTTTTTTTCTGTTCTTGTTTTCGTTTTATTATATATTCCCGAAATCATCATCGCTTACTTAGCTTGCACGTAAATATATTGACGATGTATAATTACATAGTTTTCAATGTACAGTTTTCCATAGCTCGTCAAACAACCAAAGGGTCCCTGGAAGCTCATAAAAAAATAAATTAATTAATCTCAAAGGACATGACTCGTTTTTTTTTGTAGAATAGTTCTGCGTGTGATGTCATTTTCATGAGGAATTTGCTACTTGCTACTAGGCCGTTTACATTTATATACATACTAGCTGTTGGGGTGGCGCTTCGCGCCACCCCAACACCTAGTTGGTGGGGGCGCTTCGCGCCCCCCCCAAGCCCCCCCGCGCGCGTAAGTCGTTACGCGCCATAATAGTTACGCGCCATTGTAGTTGTGTCCCTATGTCCCACCTGTGAATATAGATATATATATATATATGGTTTTAACTACGTAAAACTTGCGAATATACAACATTCTTTGCTGTCCCATTGTCTTTGCATATAAATAGATTGTCAGGTTATCCCCCTGTTTCCCCCGGTGTCCCCGTTGTAGTTGTGTCCCTGTGTCCCGGTCGTTATTTATTTTTTAGTTTTTTACCTTTTTTTAGTTTTTTTAGTTTTTTAGCTTTTTTATTTTTTTTATTAGTTTTTAGTTTTTTTGTAGTTTTTGCCTTTTTTTTAGTTTTTTTAGTTTTTTAGCTTTTTTATTAGTTTTTAGTTTTTTTTGTAGTTTTTGCCTTTTTTTAGTTTTTTTAGTTTTTTAGCTTTTTTATTTTTTTTATTAGTTTTTAGTTTTTTTTGTAGTTTTTGCCTTTTTTTAGTTTTTTCAGTTTTGACGTCACCTGATCCAGTTTTTTCAGGTGACGTCACCTGATCCACGATCCACAGATCCACAAACAACTTATTTTTATATATATAGATAGTTTTTTTTTTTTTACTTATGTCCTGGTCGTCATTTATACTCCCTGTGTCCCGGTGCTTTGTTGATTGCTAATCGAACATTCCTTTTGTCCTGGTCGCTTTCTCTTTGAGTGTCGTCATTTATTAGTTTTTTCCTTTTTTTTTTAGTTTTTTATTGGTTTTTACCTTTATTTTAGCTTATTTTTCAGTTTTTTCCTTTTTTTTAGTTTTTTTTTATTTTTTATTTTTTTTAGTTTTTATATATATAGATAGTTTTTTTTTTTTTTACTTATGTCCTGGTCGTCATTTATACTCCCTGTGTCCCGGTGCTTTGTTGATTGCTAATCGAACATTCCTTTTGTCCTGGTCGCTTTCTCTTTGAGTGTCGTCATTTATTAGTTTTTTCCTTTTTTTTTTTAGTTTTTTATTGGTTTTTACCTTTATTTTAGCTTATTTTTCAGTTTTTTCCTTTTTTTTAGTTTTTTTTATTTTTTATTTTTTTTAGTTTTTTACCTTTTTTTAGTTTTTTTAGTTTTTTTAGTTTTTTAGCTTTTTTACTTTTTTTATTAGTTTTTAGTTTTTTTTTGTAGTTTTTGCCTTTTTTTAGTTTTTTCAGTTTTTTTTTAGTTTTTTATTGGTTTTTACCTTTATAGTTTTTTTAGTTTTTTAGCTTTTTTATTTTTTTTATTAGTTTTTAGTTTTTTTTTGTAGTTTTTGCCTTTTTTTAGTTTTTTCAGTTTTGACGTCACCTGATCCAGTTTTTTCAGGTGACGTCACCTGATCCACAGATCCACACACAGACAACTTATTTTTATATATATAGATTTCTAATTCTCGAATTTGAAGTTGAACTAAAAAGGTTACGAAAAAGGCAGTAAAGAGTCGTTTCTAGTCTGACGATGCTGTCGCATTTCCCACTTTACGTTCTTATTTCCTCAGTAGCAAGGACAGAGAATGAATTGATGTGCTGAAATATACACTGTTTTCGGCGGCTTTGTTTCTATTAGTATTATAAATCTGTATATATTTCTGGTACAGACACATTTTCATATAGATGTAACTGTTATATAAAATGATGGAGAATATTAGCAAATTCTGTATCCTGAAAAGCCAATATTTTTGCACATTTAAGGTGATCCCAAGACCCAAATTAATCATCCTAAACGTGGTTTACAGTTGTGAAACAAGTATAGGCTAAGGTATATTGTGGCAAACAAGGATACTTTCTGTAAAGTTAAAACGACGATATGACGTCACTGAGCGAAATCAAGCTGTTCTATCTGACTGAAAGCGAAAATATTTGAACTCTTTCTTAAAAAATACCTATCTTTAAAAATGTTTGATTTTTTAGATATTACTGTTATTAAAAGGAGCCACCGAATCAACTGAGGGATAGTAAAGCCACAAACTCTCTCCCTCCATCCCATTATTTTCACGCCTTTACCCCTCGCACAAATTCCTAATTCACGCAGATATTTTTTTGGCGCCTATTGCCGTTCCATTTGGGGTCGATCTGCTTTTCGTTTGGTTCAAGATGAATGACCAAAAACCACAATCTTCGGAAATCTGTCATTCTATATCATTAAAACGTGGCATATCCGTTTTAAATTTTCTAAGAACCTTACACACCCTTCTAAAATGAATAACAATATACACAATTTTTCTGGCCAAGGGAGCAAAATCTTTCAATTAGGAACCAAAATTCACACACGAGTTTAACTAAAATGTTTGAAACAAATCTTTGCAATTATTTATAATGATAAAATCTAAAACTATTAAGTAGCATAGCGTGACAAGGTTCAAGAAACAGCCCTTGCTAAGATGTATTTACTTAGATGGACAGGTTTATGGCCGAGATCTTATTCCAAAGACAGCTCTTGAAGATTTCTTGAAGATTCAAGGTCTTACTCCCAAAGACAGCTCTTGGAGATTCAAGGTCCTACTCCCAAAGACAGCTCTTGAAGATTCAAGGTCCTACTCCCAAAGACAGCTCTTGAAGATTTCTTGAAGATTCAAGGTCCTATTCCCAAAGACAGCTCTTGAAGATTTCTTGAAGGTTCAAGGTCTTACTCCCAAAGACAGCTCTTGAAGATTTCTTGAAGATTCAAGGTCCTACTCCCAAAGACAGCTCTTGAAGATTTCTTGAAGATTCAAGGTCCTACTCCCAAAGACAGCTCTTGAAGATTCAAGGTCCTACTCCCAAAGACAGCTCTTGAAGATTCTTAGAGATTCAAGGTCCTACTCCCAAAGACAGTTCTTGAAGATTTCTTGAAGATTCAAGGTCTTACTCCCAAAGACAGCTCTTGAAGATTTCTTGAAGATTCAAGGTCCTACTCCCAAAGACATTCCGACTTGACGATTCCCAATAAATATACTGCTGTGCTATTGCCTTGTATGCAATCACAGGTATGGACCGAAGGTGTAATGTATTGTAACAGAGAACAAAAATAACCCAAAGGTGCTTTTAATCACCAAAGGTGCTATGTGTCTTACTCCCAAAGACAGCTATTGAAGATTTCTTAAAAAATTTTGAAGGTTTTCGCTCTGCAGGCCGCCTCATAAGCAGTGGAAAGAGAGTTTCAGTGCTAACCGCTTTCCAAATCAGCTATGAACAGCAAAGGATTGCGAGGATTTGCGGAGGCATATTTGACGCTAATTAACAGAGAGGTAGAGGATAAGAGATAAGACAACTTTTTGTTTACAGAGTATTTTCGTAATGCTATCTGATACGAATTTAATTTAAGCCCCGACTGGGGTCAGACCGCTAAATTATTTTCACCAGAAAACTCTCCCGAATTTGTTTAATTCAATATATCATGGTTCATTTGGAAATGCCAATTGGAGTTTCGAATTCAATTTCAGTAATTGCTTATAACTATTTATTGTCTTTTGTTACAGCTTTTGACGAATAATAATATGAACTTCTGACATCAGTACGGCTCCGACGTCGATTCGGAATGGAGCTCATTTTGCGGGAGAGCTCATAGAAAGCAGTAACAAAATAAATAGATCATTAAAATTAATCCTATATAATTATTAGCCATCTATTTATTACTGTTTATAGACGCACCAAAAAGACGAAACTGACTAGGTCGGGGGCACCAGTTAACAAAAATTTAGGGGGGATGAAGGCGGTATTCAAGGGGGTGATTACAGGGATAACCCTTCTCTCCTAAGAAATTAATAAAACTTCCGAATCGCAAACAAATCAAAAGTATATTTTGGCTGCGTTTTATAAGTTGTTTTATTTTCCGATGGATGATGAGAATGGTTGAAGGTCCACTTCTGCGAAAACTGAACCCCACGATATGGCCAGACCTGAACACTTCAGGCCACGACTTCTGAACACGCGACAGACTTCTTTATATGGATTTTCATCGTTCTCACCGGATTTTTTTTCACCAGAAAACTCTCCCGAATTTGTTTAATTCAATATATCATGGTTCATTTGGAAATGACAATTGGAGTTTCGAATTCAATTTCAGTAATTGCTTATAACTATTTATTGTCCTTTGCAACAGCTTTTGGCGAATAATAATATGAACTTCTGACACCAGTATGGCTCCGACGTCGATTTGGAATGGAGCTCATTATGCGGGAGAGCTCATAGAAAGCAGTAAAAAAAAATAGATCATAAAAAGTAATCCTATATAATTATTAACCATCTATTAAGGGGAGCCAGTATAAAATGTTAACTCCTTCTTCTATTAGGGAGCCTCCTAATTTCTGACAACGACTGCTCAAAAACAATCACGCAAAGACTTGGCCTGATCAAGAAGCCTCTTGCCAATTTAGAAAAGCAGACGCTGTCTACTTCTCTATAGGTGCGACTCTTCAACTCTCTCATAATACCCATTGCTTTATACTCAAGCGAAATTTGGTCAAAAATGCTGGTGATGATTGAAGAATCTCTGTATTTTAAATTAAATGCCTTATGGATACTACAGGGATTTCCTATGTTAGCCGAGTCTCAAATGAAGACTTCCAAAAATAATCTGTTGCGCCCGAACCATCATGGACCGGATCAAAAGCCAGCAACTCCGCTGGCTTGGCAATATTGAGCCAACCTCAATATCCATCAACTTGGCAATATCATCAACTTGGCAATATCAGCCATCAATTGGCAATACCAACCATCAACTTGGTAATATCAGCCAACCAGCTACTAAAAATCGCTTTCAAAGTACAGCTTCACGGCAAGCGCTCCCGATGACGACCTTCTAAGAGATAGACCAACAAACTCTTGGCCCACGACCTTCCCTAGCTACCATACTAGCGCCAGATAAATTTAAATACCGTTGCCAAGTTCATCGTCTGTATAGAAAAGGAGAAGTATTGAAAAGTAGGGCAAAATGTACGTATTCTTTTTTTGCGTGGAAGTTGCATTTGTGTTGTAGAACCCGATATTATTTATTTAATTAACAAACTGAGCCACAAAATTTATGTTAACCGCGTATACGGCACAAAATCTGGATTACCCAACGAAGAAAATCAAAACTAAACGGTTAGACTATTTTACGGTTGCAGACGGATAACGAACACGGGGGTTTTGTGTTTGAGTTTTTTTTTATTATTATTTTGCCAGTCTTTTGCGAGGCTGTGCTACCAGTAGTAACAAAAACAAGAATCACATACCCAAGCACTCAAAAATCTTCGCATTTGCATTTTATTACTCAAATAAGTGTCAAGGGACATATGCTTCACTAGGGGGGTTTTTAGTTCAAAGTTATTAACATATACAACTGGTAGTTCAATTTTTATTTTCTAGCCTGCAATGTATTCCTGTACTCATCAAAAAAAACTGCGTCATCTTAATAGCTCTTTCACCAATGCAAAAACCCAAAGGATGGAAAAGACATACCAGTTTACATTGTTTTGTGGTTTATAGCCATCTTAAAGATTAAAAATTATGGGTCTTGTCGTGTTTAACACATTTGCAATTTAATAATTGGGCATGATAACGGGTTTAGCTCCTCGGTTGCAAAAATACACCACTTAGCTGACGTAAAAAGATACATCCAAATTTGGAAGAAAATTTCAAGGTTTATAGGAAATTGAAATAATATTATTGATACACAATAATTGAGAAATAGGACTATCAAACAGATCGTGGTAACGAACTGTAGTAAGGAGTGACCCGGCTCAATAGTAACCAAAACTCTAAAAAATGGAATTTTGATATCAATAGCTACATTAAAAGAATCGCATTTTAATGCTGATTTTAAATATATAAGTTTCATCAAGTTTAGTCTTACCCATCAAAAGTTACGAGCCTGAGAAAATTTGCATTATTTAAGAAAATAGGAGAAAACACCCCCTAAAAGTCGTAGAATCTTAACGAAAATGACACCATCAGATTCAGCGTATCAGAGAACCCTACTGTAGAAGTTTCAATCTCCTATCTACAAAAATGTGGAATTTTGTATTTTTTGCCAGAAGACAAATCACAGGTGCGTGTTTATTTGTTTGTTTTTTTTTTCCCCAGGGGTCATCGTATCGACCAAGTAGTCCTAGAATGTCGCAAGGGGGCTCATTCTAACGGAAATGAAAAGTTCTAGTGCCCTTTTTAAGTGACCGAAAAATTGGAGGGCATCTAGGCCCCCTCCCACGCTCATTTTTTTCCCAAAGTCAACGGATCAAAATTTTGAGATAGCCACTTTGTTCAGCATAGTCGAAAACCATTATAACTATGTCTTTGGGGATGACTTACTCCCCCACAATCCCTGGGGGAGGGGCTGCAAGTTACAAACTTTGACCAGTGTTTACATATAGTAATGGTTATTGGGCAGTGTAGAGACGTTTTCAGGGGGGATTTTATTTTGTTTGGGGTGGGGCTGAGGGGAGGGGGCTATGTTGGAGGATCTTCCCTTGGAGGAATCTGTCATGGGGGAAGAAAAATTCAATGAAAAGGACGCAGGATTTTCTAGTATTACTATAAGAAAACAATGAAAAATAAACATGAAAACGTTTTTTTCAAATGAAAGGAAGGAGTAGCATTGAAACTAAAAACGAACAGAGATTATTACGCATATGAGGGGTTCTAAAAATACTTTAGCATAAAGAGCGAGGTATTTAGGAGGAGATAAATACCTCGCTCTTTATGCTAAAGTATTTTTAGTAATTTCAACTATTTATTCTACGGCCTTTCTGATTCAGGGGTCATTCTTGAAGAATTGGGACAAAACTTACGATTTAGTGTAAAGAGCGAGGTATTAACGAGGGTACAAACCCCCTCGTATACATAACAAAAATATAAGATTATGAAAGTTTGTTACGTAAGTTAATTCTTAAGTTACGTATATTTTTTACTAATAAAAACATTCGTTAAAAATTAAAAGTTCTAGTTGCCTTTTTAAGTAACCAAAAAATTGGAGGGCAACTAGACCTCCTTCTCCATCCCTTATTTCTCAAAATCGTCTGATCAAAACTAAGAGAAAGCCAGTTAGCCAAAAAAAGAATTAATATACAAATTTCATTTTAATAATGTATGTGCGGAGAGCCAAAACCAAACATGCATTAATTCAAAAACGTTCAGAAATTAAATAAAAAAAATAATTTTTTTAGCTGAAAGTAAGGAGCGACATTAAAACTTAAAACGAACAGAAATTACTCTGTATATGAAATGGGTTGTCCTCTCCGCAATCCCTCGCTCTTTACGCTAAAGTTTGACTCTTTGCCACAATTCTACTTTTTAAAACAATTAAAAGCTTTAGCGTAAAGAGCGAGGGATTGCGGAGGGGACAACCCATTTCATATACAGAGTAATTTCTGTTCGTTTTAAGTTTTAATGTCGCTCCTTACTTTCAGCTAAAAAAATTAGTTTTTTTTATTTAATCTCTCGAGAGAATAATCTTCTATCCTTCGAAAGGTAAGACTATCTCTTAACGTATCAAAGTGCGATTATCTTTAATCGCAAAAACACGACCCATCTGGTATACGAATCCGTCTCTATACCATGAATTTAAAGAGTATTAATTTATATAAGGATAGTTTTTCCGAGGGAAGTAAAGAGCAAATTGAAACTTAAAAAAGACAAAAATTATTACTTCACAGCCTATCAAACAAATATCGTTAAAACTAGTGCAAATAAAATTGGTGATATTTCTCTATATTTATAGGATTACAGAAAACTAGTGCCGCCCCCCTCCCCCTGAAAAACACCAAAAAGCATTAGACGTACAGGGATGGAATAGCAATAAGCAAGAAATAGTTGGAAAGTAACTTGACAACCACAAAAATATCACAGAAAAAAAGCTAATAGGTTTTTAGTGCTATGATTTCTCTATATACATGAAAAATAGTTTTATTCTGTCTATTAAATAGTAGAAAAAAAGAAATAATATGAATAAATAAATATAGCAATAAGTAGTCCTTCTTTTATGATACAACTTTGAGTGGTTTCAGAACCATAAGTCTACACTTCTCTAACCCCTAATTGGGGTCCGAGACGTGATTTGTTCCAAAAATAGCGTATGGAACATTTCACAGTTCACAAAAAAAAATTAACAAAAATATTGAATTAGCTAAAAAATAATCATATAAAAGGCAGAAATCCATGACTGAAATAAAAATACCTGATTAAGGAAGTGAACCATTGCCATTTTGATTCAAAATCTAACGCGCTAGTAACTGAACTACGGCAGCTGATGATCGAATTCAATCTATTTTGTCTTGTATGACCAAGTTGTATAACGTACAGCCATTTCAAACAGTTCGTGGTAACGAACTGTAGTAAGGAGCGACCCGGCTCAATAGTAAACGAAACTCTAAAAAACGGAATTTCGATGCTAAAAGATATATCAAAAGAATCGGATTTTTATGTTGATTTTAAATATATAAGTTTCATCCAATTTAGTCTTTGTCATCAAAAGTTACGAGCCTGAGAAAATTTGCCTTATTTTGGGGGGTAACACCCCCTAAAAGTCATAGGATCTTAACGAAAATCGCACCATCGCATTCAGCGTATCAGAGAACCCTACTGTAGAAGTTTCAATCTCCTATCCACAAAAATGTGGAATTTTGTATTTTTTGCCAGAAGACAAATCACGGATGCGTGTTTATTTGTTGTTTTTTTTTCTTTTTTCTTTTTCCCAGGGGTCATCGTATCGACCAACTGGTCCTAGAGTGTTGCAAGAGGGCTCATTCTAACGGAAATGAAAATTTCTAGTGCCCTTTTTAAGTGACCAAAAAAATTGGAGGGCACCTAGGCCCCCTCCCACGCTCATTTTTTTTACCAAAGTCAACAGATCAAAATTTTGAGAGAGCCATTTTGTTCCGCATAGTCCAAAACCATAATAACTATGTCTTTGGGGATGACTTTTGGGGGAGGGGCTGCAAGTTACAAACTTTGGCCAATGTTTACCTACAGTAATGGTTACTGGGAAGTGTACCGACGTTATCAGGGGGATTTTTTTGGTTTTGGTGTGGGGTTCAGGGGAGGGGGCTATATGGGAGGATCTTTCCTTGGAGGGATATTTCATGGGGGAAGAGAAATTCAATGAAAAGGGCGCAGGACTTTCTAGCATTACTACAAAAAAAAAACAATGAAAATATAAACATGAAAAAGTTTTTTCAATTGAAAGTAACGAGAAGCATTAAAACTTAAAACGAACAGAGATTATTACGCACATGAGGGGTTCTAAAAATACTTTAGCATAAAGAGCGCGGTATTTAGGAGGAGATAAATACTTCGCTTTTTATGCTAAAATTTTTTAAAGTAATTTCAACTATTTATTCTACGGCCTTTCTGATTCAGGGGTCATTCTTAAAGAATTGGGACAAAACAAGATTTAGTGTGAAGAGCGAGGTATTAACGAGGGGACCAACCCCATCATATATATAATCAAAAATATAAGAATATAAAAGTTTGTTACGTAAGTTAATTCTTAAGTTACGTATTTTTTTTTACTAATAAAAACGTTCGTTAAAAATTAAAAGATCTAGTTGCCTTTTTAAGTAACCGAAAAACTGGAGGGCAATTAGGCCTCCTTCCCCACCCCTTATTTTTCAAAATCGTCTGATCAAAACTAAGAGAAAGCCATTTAGCCAAAAAAAGAATTAATATGCAAATTTCATTTTAATAATTTATGTACGGAGAGCCAAAATCAGACATGCATTAATTCAAAAACTTTCAGAAATTAAATAAAAAAAACAAGTTTTTTGAAATGAAAGTAAGGAGCGACATTAAAACTTAAAACGAACAGAAATTACTCCGTATATGAAAGGGGTTTTTCCTCCTCGACGCCCCGCTCCTTGCGCTAAAGTTTGATTCTTTCACACAACTCTACTTTTTAAAACAATAAAAAAAACTTTAGCGCAAGGAGCGGGGCGTCGAGGAAGAAAAACCCCTTTCATATACGGAGTAATTTCTGTTCGTTTTAAGTTTTAATGTCGCTCCTTACTTTCATTTCAAGAAACTTGTTTTTTTTTTATTTAATTCCCAAAGACTCTGGAAAGCTATGCCATCACCAAAAGCATAGTTATTGGTCCTTATTCAGCATATGCATTTGTAATTGGCCATCTTAATTGGCTATATAAAACATTGAGTTAATAAAAAACTTCTATTATAAAGAGTGAGAGCTTTAAACTATATTTGGTGAAGCTCAACTTTGCAAACAGGAGGAGGGGAGGGGGTACGTTAAGGAATAGTCAATTGTAATTTTAGGATTCAACAATTTGTTCTTCTATGAATTTCTTCCTCTTAAGAACATTCGATATCTTAAAAATTATTTTGCGAGCCCCAACGTCGGCTGACCGTGTTAAAGAGTTCACAGTGAATTCTCCCAAAGAACTAATGAAACTTTCTAAGGGGGCTGGGAGGGGGAGTATACGGGAGGGGTTATTGTAAATCTCCAATTAAGGGTTTCGGACCATAACTATTACAATGTTACTGTCTTATACTTTCAAGCTTTTACACTTAAGAAGTGGCACCAAAAGTGTCGTTTTTAGTGCTATATGGCACTTACGGATGGTAGAACTGATAAAAAGCACATAGATATGATCAATAGATTTCAAATGAGCCATTAAACATCTCTCTAAGAAGTTCTAAATGCCCACTAGCCCCAGCTTTTCTACTTGAGATATGGCACCAAGTGCAATTTTTAGTACCATTTGGCATTTGCAGATGGTGGATTTTATAGGAAAACGTAGATATAAGTAATATCTTTTGTATGAGCTATAAAAAGCCTATCTACGATGATTTGGTATCCGGCTAGTCCCACCCTTTAGAAATGGCACAAAAGTGCCATTTTAGTGCCATATGGAACTTGCAAATGGCATCTATCTATAATGTTCTGGTAGCCTGCTAGGTCTGCTGAAAAAAAAACAAAAAAAAAAAACGGGAGACAGGTGAGTGCTACCGATACAAAAAAATGATTTTCCTTATTGTTCAAGGACGGGGACTGTAATATCTCTTAATTTGATTTCTGACCATGTTGATTCCAATAGTAAACTTTTCATTTTTATCTGACACTATTTTTGAGGGGTTTCAGACTTTTTTGTTAATAACCAGAAGTTTATTTTCGCAATTAACTTTTACTTTTTAGGTGAACCAAAATAATAGTTACAATCCCTGAGTCAGTGTTAAATGACAATTTTTTCACTAGACAGTTTTTTTCAAAATACATTTTTTAGCTTTTGGTAACTATGAGCTGCGGTTAGCTCTTTACTATGTTGTAGCTACCAGGGGTGGATCCAGGGGGCCTTAGGGCCCCCCAATAATTTTCTGGCGCCCTCATTCGCATTCCGTTCTTTTTTTACTCTTTTTTAAGTATACTTGTCACTTTGATCAATTATTCGTTGGTGATTTACCCAACTAACGACAAAAAGCAAAGCTTTCCTGTGAATGTAAAGAGCAAAGTTGAGACTTAAAACGAACAAAAATTATTTATCTTCAGCCGGTTCAGTATATATCTGCAAAATTGGCATAAAAAATCTTTGATTGCTGCAAGGATTTTTCAACGAACATGGAACTTTCCCCTATTTCACGAAAATGGAAACACCTGTTGAAGAAAAAACCGGTATCTTCAACATGTGTCATAAACGTGGTTCTAGATTTATAGCTATTTGTCTATTCACAATGACATATTGGAAAGTAGCCTTGTAGCTAAAAGTTCAAAATGGATAAAGATAAAAAATCTGGATACGAGCATAGAATGGATCAGAGACAAAGACTGATGGCTGAATGTGCAAGGGAATTGAAGGATATTTCCGGATATTTTAGTAACATATCCAGAAATCGAAAGGTTAGTTTTGACTAAAAATAACCCTCCACCCTAAAAAAAATTTAATTTTAGCTTTGTGACTAATTAAATAGCGAATGGCCCAATAGGGCTTTCGTCTAAATAAATCTATCTATCTACTTGTTTTAACTATATAGCTAATTTGGTTGTAACTAGATTAATGAAAGAATTAAAAGCAATTTAGGCCAGAAACAGATACATGAGGTTGGAGGGGGCGACCCTTCACCTAAGACACTTCTGGGACACTTATTCCGTTCTTTTTTCGTTTTTTAATCTTTTTAAAAATAAACTTTTTAATTTGGTGCCCACCTTGAGTCACATTGATGCCCTTGGTTCAGCATCCCCCTTACCCAAGATTTTGCTTTTGATCTGTTAGAGATTAAATAGAAAAAACAAGTTTTTTTAACTGAGAGTAAGGAGCGACATTAAAACTTAAAACGAACAGAAATTACTCCGTGTATGAAAGGGGCTGTTCCTCCCTCGACGTCCCGCTCTTTACGCTAAACTTTTACTCTTTCTCTCAATTCTACTATATTAAACAGTAAATAACTTTAACGTAAAGAGCGAGACGTTGAGGGAGGAACAGCCTCTTTCATACACGGAGTAATTTCTGTTCGTTTTAAGTTTTAATGTCGTTTCTTACTTTCAGTAAAAAAAACTTGTTTTTTCATTTAATTTCTGAACGTTTTTGAATTAATGCATGTTTTTATTTTGGCTCTCCGCAAATGAATAATTAAAACGAAATTTGCGTATTAATTTTTTTTTTGCTAAATGGTTTTCTCTTAGTTTTGATCAAACGATTTTGAGAAAGAGGGTGGGAGAGGAGGCGTAGTTGCCCTCCAATTTTTCGGTTACTTAAAAAAGCAACTATAATTTTTAATTTTTAACGAACGTTTTTATTAGTAAAAAAATACATAACTTACAAATTAACTTACGTAACGAACTTCTATATTCGTCTATTTTTACTATGTATATGAGGGGGTTTTCCCCCTTGTTAATACCTCACTCTTTGCACTAAAGCTTTAATTCTGTCCCGACTCCTTAAGACTGACTCCTGAATCACAAAGGCTGTAGGATAAATACTTAAAATTACTAAAAATACTTTAGCGTAATGAGCGAGCTATTTAGGAAGAGATGGATCCTCCATATGCGCAATAATCTCTGTTCGTTTTAAGTTTTAATGCTGGTCCTTTCTTTCAGTTGAAAAACTTTTCATATTTATTTTTTCATTGTTTTATTAAAAATAATACTAGAAAATCCTGCACCCCCTTCATGGAATTTCTCTTCCCCCATGACAAATTACTCCAAGAAAAGATCCCCCCACGTAGCCCCCTCCCCTCACCCCAACCAAAAAATTATCCAGAAAAGGTCTGTACACTTCCAAATAATCATTACTGTAAATAAAGGCTGGTCAAAGTTTGCAACTTACAGTCCCTCCCCTGGGGACTCTGGGGGAGTAAGTCAGCCTCAAAGACATTGTTATTATGTTTTTCGACTATGCTGAACAAAATGGCTATCCCCCAAACCCAAAAATATCCCCCTGAAAACGTTTGTACACTTCCCAATAACCATTACTGTATATAAACACTGGTCAAAGTTTGTAACTTACAGCCCCTCCCCCAGGAGCTGTGGGGGAGTAAGTCATCCCCAAAGACATAGTTATTATAGTTTTCGACTATGCGGAACAAAATGGATATCTCAAAACTTTGATCCGTTGACTTTGGGAAAAATGAGCGTGGGAGGGGGCTTAGGTGCCCTCCAATTTTTTGGTCACTTAAAAAGGGCACTAGAACTTTTAATTTTCGTTAGAACGAGCCCTCTTGCGACACTCTAGGACCATTCGGTCGATACGATCACCCCTGGGAAAAAACAACAACAAACAAACAAATAAACACTCACCCGTGATCGGTCTTCTGACAAAAAATACTAAATTCCATATTTTTGTAGATAAGAGCTTGAAACTTCTCCAGCAGGGTTCTCTGATACACTGAATGCGATGATGTGATTTTCGTTAAGATCGTATGACTTTTAGGGGGTGTCTCCCCTATTTTCCAAAACAATGCAAATTTTCTCAGGCTCTTATCTTATGAAACTTATATATCTAAAATTAGCATAAAAAATCGATTCTTTTGATATATCTATTGGTATCAAAATTCCGTGTTTTAGAGTCTCGTTTTCTATTGAGCCGGGTCGCTCCTTACTACAGTTCGTTACCATGAACTGTTTGATTCAGACATGAAACTGTTCGCACGACCAGTTTACGAATTATTTCGTCATTGCTTGCTTGCTAGATCTTCATCTTCAGATTTTTTTTTCTTTTTTTTGGCAGATTTGTTTTATTCTCTTTCTTGTGAGCCTGTCGATTTAGGGTACGGTGTTTTGGCTTCAATGATGGGGCTATGACAAGGTAACTTACAACATTAATTTATGCTAAGGAGTAATTTTTTTTAACTACCCCTGTCCACTCCCCACTCAAAAAATTCTTAATTTTAGTTTTGTGACAAATTAAATAGCGAATAGCCCAATAGGGCTTTCGTGTGATTAATCTATCTATCTATTTATTTTAACTATATAGCTATTTTACTTGAAATTAAATGAACGAAAGAGTTAAAAGCAATTTAGGCCAGGTACAGATCAATGTGGTCGGGGGGGGGGGGGGTGACCCTTCCCCTAAGATTTTTCTGGCGCACTTATCCTGTTCTTTTTTCTTTCTTTTCAATCTTTTATTAAAATAAACTTTCTAATTTGATGCCCACCATGAGTCACATTGGCACCCTTGGTCCAGTGGCCCCCTTACCCAAGATTTTGCTCTTGATCTGCTAGAGATTCAGATATGAAACTGCTCGCACGATCAGTTTACGAATCATTTCGTCATAAAATTACGAGATAAACCTCGTTTTCAGGAATAGTTAATTTTATAATTAAACTAGCTTGCTAGATCTTCATCTTCAGATAGTATTTTCTTTTTTTCTTTTTTTGGCAAATTTTTTTGTTCTCTTTCTTAAGAGCACATCGATTTATGGTACGGTTTCTGGGAGTCATTGATAGGGGCATGATAAGGATGGGTCACGAGAGGGGAGACACATTATAAAGGGGGTTTTGGGAAATGTTTTGGACATTTGAGTTTGTCGAGTGGGATTTGGGAGAGCTAATTCACATGCCCTATCTTATTGAGCTGCCTGACTGTAGTAAGATGCAGGGTAGAATACTATCTTCCTAGTGGAATGTGGTCTATGTTATCCAAACATAATGTGGAAGTTAGAAACTACCTAGATTGATAAGGTCGTCATAGGCTGGCTGATTCACAAGTATCAATAATATCAAGCTCTATCGTACCTGCAAGACAACTTGGAAAACTATTGAATCTTTTTTGTATTGTCCTTGTCTCCCTCCCTTTCGTAATTGACTACCCCGATATTACCCGCATATTTTGTTTATTATTACCCTGAAATTATGGGGGATAAATAGATAATGACCATATCAAAGGCACTGTAAGTATGGGTGCCAATAAGAACCTCAACAATATATCGAGAACGACAGGGAGATTTAATTAGAAACTTTCTCAGCTACTATTACTGCTTCTGCTATTACAATTTAAATAAATAAAAGAGTGTGTCTCCTGGTTGTCAAAGAGTCAAAAATTTCAGGTTGTCAAAAATTCTTTGGCAATGATAATAAATTTTATTTTCCCCATTTATTGACTTTTTTTTATCCAATTCTAAAGAAAAAATTTTAGCCTGGTCTACTCATTCAGAAAGAAGCCATAGTAATTTATTCATCAAAGAATCTACTCGCGTCTGTTGTTTGTTTGTCATTTTATATCAGCACCAGCCAGATTCACACAAACGAACTGGTCCGAAGATAGCGTTATCTACACCCCCTATCATTACGCTCGAATCATATTGGCGCCCTTGGTCGAGTGCCCCCCCAAGATTTTTCTCTAGATCCATCCCTGGCAGCTACAGCTACAGCCATGATAGGCTGTGAAGTAATAATTTTCGTTTGTTTTAAGTTTCAACTTCGCTCTTTATTTTCCTCGGAAAAACTTCGTTTTTTAAAATTAATCTGTGCGCTTTTTAACTTAAACTTAACATATAAATAAATAATTTATTTCTTACCTACTTACAAAAGGGAAAAGGCGGAGTACAAAAAGAAAAAACAAAGAATTACAAATAACACAAAATACAAGAAAAAGAAATAACAATTTAGCAAAAGAGACGGATAAGATGATTATTAGTACCAATATGGATTGGCGCTTCGTTAATTAAATTTGAACTTAGTTTTTCCACTGAGAGAACAATATCCGTTGCATGATATTTACTAATTAACCTTCGGTTCCGAAATGATCGTGGCAAATAAAGTAAGAACTTACAATACCGATAGTAATCCGTCTTGACATTCTGTACGTCACCTTTATTCAGAAGCATATAAAACCCAGCACAAAATAACAGAGAATGGTCGCAGAAACTCGACTAGCCTACAGCTTTGTAAGTGCTTGTCGCCGGAAATGTCCACAATTTCCAACAATTTTAGAGTACCCCAGTTTAAGCTTAAATTGAATATCCCGAATTGTCTGAAAACGAAAAGAACTTAGAGAATTGCAAACAGAAATTCAGAATAAGAAAACAGAATAATGTAGAAGCAACGCTTCAATCATCCTTTCTTTAAACAAATACAAAGTAGAAACAATAGGGAAAATCTTTTCAAGACAGTGGAAATCAGTTCTGTGGATATTTCGGCCCTATGTTCAAAGCCGTCTTCAGCACAATACGAGAACAAGAGAGAAAATATGTTTATATAAATAAACTTACATTAAATTGTGAGAATTAAAACTAAATAATGTTTTTTAAAAACAGCCCTAGCATCCTTAGTTCAACGAAGTTCAACCAGGACTGACAAAAAGAATGAAGTGAGAATATAAGTTCATTCAAACTAAAGAGAACAAAGTGATTTGTGGAAAATTTTGCTAGCTCGACAGAAATTTGCCTTTAAGCTTTAGGAGTTATTTGACCTGTGACCTATCCCTAAATAGAAAAGCCAATCGTTACTTAGAAATGAATCAAAATTTCGAAAAAAGATTATTTCTCGTGTAGGTAGGATAAATGGTATTATAAACTGTGTTTATTGGAAGAACTACTAGAGATCACACCTTTCTCTCCTTCTGAAGCAATAGCCACTTCAAATCCACTGTTTATGATGTCAATAATGATGAACAGGAAAAACGGTGAGGTTCTACCTTAGTCATATTAAAAAAAATCCATTGTAATACTGAATGTTCTAAAACCACTGAATGTTGAAATATCAATCGTATAGAAAAATCAATAGACAATTATGAAAAATATCAATAGACAATTATCTATATATATAAAAATAAGTTGTCTGTGTGTGGATCTGTGGATCAGGTGACGTCATGTTTGTCCGCATATGACGTCTGAATTATTTCACACTAATACAAAAGAAGAAAAAAACTAAAAAAGGTAAAAACTACAAAAAAAAACTAAAAAGAAAAAAAACTAAAAAGCTAAAAAACTAAAAAAAACTAAAAAAAGGTAAAAATCTAATAACTAAAAAAAAACTGAAAAAAATAAAAAAAGGCAAAAACTACAAAAAAAATAAAAACTAATAAAAAAACTAAAAAAACTAAAAAACTAAAAAAACTAAAAAAAACTAAAAAAAGGTAAAAAACTAAAAAAAACTAAAAACTAAAAAAGAAAAAAACTAAAAAAAAGGAAAAAACTGAAAAATAAAAGAGAAAAAGAAAACTAAAAAAATATGAATAAATATATATAAAAATAAGTTGTTTGTGGGTTATGTCTGTCTGTCTGTCTGTCGAGTGACGTCGTGTTTGTCCGCATATGATGTCTGAATTATTTCACACTAATACAAAAGAAGAAAAAAAACTAAAAAAGGTAAAAACTACAAAAAAAACTAAAAAGAAAAAAAACTAAAAAAGCTAAAAAACTAAAAAAAACTAAAAAAAGGTAAAAAACTAAAAACTAAAAAAAAACTGAAAAAACTAAAAAAAGGCAAAAACTAAAAAAAAACTAAAAACTAATAAAAAAACTAAAAAAAGCTAAAAAACTAAAAAGACTAAAAAAAATAAAAAAAGGTAAAAAACAAAAAAAACTAAAAACTAAAAAAGAAAAAACTAAAAAAAAGGAAAAAACTGAAAAATAAGAGAAAAAGAAAACTAAAAAAATATTAATAAATATAAAAAATATAAATATAAATATAATATAAATTAGCAATCAACAAAGCACCGAGACACAAATGACGACCGGGACACAGGGAGTATAAATGACAACCAGGACATAAGTAAAAAAAAAAAAACTAAAAAAACTAAAAAAATGGTAAAAACTACAAAAAAACTAAAAACTAATAAAAAAACTAAAAAATCTAAAAATCTAAATAAACTAAAAAAGAAAAAAAAGAAAAAAGGAAAAAAATAAAGGAGAAAAACAAAACTAAAAAACGAATGTATATACAGACCGGGACACCGGGATACAAATGACGACCGGGACACAGGGAATATAAATGACGACCGGGACACAGGGACACAACTACAATGGGGACGCCGGGGGGCACAGGGGGATGTAAATGACGACCGGGACACCGGGACACAAGGAATATAAATGACGCCCGGGACACTCAAAGAGAAATCACAGACTGGAACACCGGGACACAAATGACGACCGGGACACAGGGAATATAAATGACGACCGGGACACAGGGACATAACTACAAAGGGGACGCCGGGGTGCACAGGGGGATATATAAATGACGATGACGACTCAGGGAATGGTCGATTAGCAATCACCATCAACAAAGCTCAAGGGCAATCATTAGAATCATGAGGTATAGATCTGAATACGGATTGTTTTCCCATGGACCATTACATGTTGCATGTTCAAGAGTCGGTAAACCTGACAATCTATTTATATGCACAGACAATGGGACAGCAAAGAATGTTGTATATTCGCAAGTTTTACGTAGTTAAAAACATATATATATATATATATATATATATATATATATATATATATATATATATATATATATATATATATATATATATATATATATATATATCTATATCCACAGGTGGGACATAGGGACACAACTACAATGGCGCGTAACTAATATGGCGCGTAACGACTTACGCGCGCGGGGGGGCTTGGGGGGGCACGAAGCGCCCCCACCAACTAGGTGTTGGGGTGGCGCGAAGCGCCACCCCAACAGCTAGTTACTATATAAAAATAAGTTGTTTGTGTGTCTGTGTGTCGAGTGACGTCATGTTTGTGTGTTGACTGACGTCATGTTTGTCGACTGACGAAATTACAGACCGGGACATCGGGACACAAATGACGACCGGGACACCGGGACATAGGGAATATAAATGACGACCGGGACACTCAAAGAGAAAGCGACCGGGACACAAGGAATGTTCGATTAGCAATCACCATCAACAAAGCACCGGTACACAAATGACGACCGGGACACAGGGAATATAAATGACGACCAGGACACTCAAAGAGAAATTACAGACCGGGACACCGGAACACAAATGACGACCGGGACAAAAATGACGACCGGGACACCGGGACACAGGGAATATAAATGACGACCGCGACACTCAAAGAGAAATTACAGACTGGGACACCGGGACACAAATGACGACCGGGACACAGGGAAACAACTACAACGGGGACGTCGGGGGGCACAGGGAATGTTCGACTAGCAATCACCATCAACAAAGCTCAAGGGCAATCATTAGAATAATGAGGTATAGATCTGAATACGGATTAGTTTTTTTTTGTAGTTTTTGCCTTTTTTTAGTTTTTTCAGTTTTTTTTTTAGTTTTTTATTGGTTTTTACCTTTATAGTTTTTTTAGTTTTTTAGCTTTTTTATTTTTTTTATTAGTTTTTAGTTTTTTTTGTAGTTTTTGCCTTTTTTTAGTTTTTTCAGTTTTGACGTCACCTAATCCAGTTTTTTCAGGTGACGTCACCTGACACATCCATCCACACATCCATCCACACATCCACAGACAGACAACTTATTTTTATATATATATATATATATATATATATATATATATATATATATATATATATATATATATATATATATATATATATATATATATATATATATATATATATATATATGTATATATACTAGGTGTTGGGGCGCTTCCCCCCCCAGCCCCTCCGCGCGCGTAAGTCGTTACGTGCCATATTAGTTACGCGCCATTGTAGTATATACATAATTCTTTGCTGTCCCATTGTCTATCCATATAAATAGATTGGCAGGTTTACCAACTCTTGAACATGCAACATAATAATTGTCCATGGGAAAACAATCCGGATTCAGATCTATACCGCATTTTTCAAACGATTGCCCTTGAGCTTTGTTGATGGTGATTGCTAATCGAACATTCCCTGTGTCCCCGTCTTCATTTATATATCCCCCTGTGCCCCCGGCGTCCCCGTTGTAGGTGTGTCCCTGTGTCCTGGTTGTCATTTATATTTCCTGTGTCCCGGTCGTCATTTGTGTCCCGGTATCCCAGTCTGTAATTTCTCTTTGAGTGTCCCGGTCGTCATTTATATTCCCTCTGTCCCGGTCGTCATTTGTGTCCCGGTCTGTAATTTCTCTTTAAGTGTCCCGGTCGTCATTTATATTCCCTGTGTCCCGGTCGTCATTTGTGTCCCGGTGTCCCGGTCTGTAGTGTCATCTTATAATGACGTCATATACAAAGCCCTATATACTTATAATGACGTCAAATGCAAACCCACAAACAAACTAACAGACATATATACAACTGATTTTTATATATTTATAGATATAGTTTCTTTTTTAGTTTTTTCTTTTCTTAGTTTTTTTCTTTTTTAGTTTTTCTTTTTTTTAGTTTCTTCTTTTTATTCATTTGTTTTCTTCAATTTGTCAATGTTCATTCTAACATTGACACTTGGAAAAATCTTTACGTGCCAAGCATGCTAAAGCTCAACAATTTATAATAAACCTCAAACTTTTGGGTATCTGTTTTAAGGTTTTCGAATTACTTTAATCTATTGTCAAAATACATTGAAATATTTGTGCAATTCCCAGTTTTTTTTTAGTTTTTTTATTTTTTTTAGTTTTTAGCTTTTTAATAGTTTTTTTTTCTTTTTAGTTTTTTACCTTTTTTTATTTTCTTATTTTTTTTTAGGTTTTTTCTTTTCGAATTACTTTAATCTGTTGTCAAAATATATTGAAATATTTATGCAATTCCCCGTTTTTACATTTTTAGTTCCAGTTTTCTTTTTCTTCTTTATTTTTCAGACGTAAGTACATATCGCCGAACCTTTGTTTTTATAACTAAAATCTGGTAGGCATTGATGACCTTATCCAAGTCAAAATCCCAAACCCAATCATCATCGCTATCATTTTCAGTTTTGATACGTTTTGACTCTCGCTGTCCAGGTTGATCTTCATCTAACTGCACGGTTTTGCGTTCTGTAGCCGCAAGCCTTTTTGCATTAACTCTTTGAGCAGCTTCCTCGACTGTTTCTTCTGCCATTGTAGGATTTGGTAACATTCTATCTTTTTCAATGTTTTTCAGTTTGTCAGTGTTCATTCTAACATTGACAGTTGGAGAAATCTCCACGTGCCAAGCTTGCTAAAGCTCAACAATTTATAATAAACCTCAAAATTTTAAGTATCTTTTTTAAGGTTTTCAAATTACATTAATCTATTGTCAAAATATTTCGAAATATTTATGCAATTCCCAGTTTTTACATTTAAACCCTCAACACAAAAATTCATACAACTTATTTTTGTATACGCCCCCGGCGTCCCCGTTGTAGTTGTGTCCCTGTATCCTGGTCGTCATTTATATTCCCTGTGTCCCGGTTGTCATTTGTGTCCTGGTATCCCAGTCTGTAATCTCTCTTTGAGTGTCCCGGTCGTCATTTATGTTCCCTCTGTCCCGGTGTCTCGGAGCTTTGTTGATGGTGATTGCTAATCGAACATTCCCTGTGTCGCCGTCGTCATTTATATATCCCCCTGTACCCCCCGGCGTCCCGTTGTAGTTGTGTCCCTGTGTCCCGGTCGTCATTTGTGTCCCGGTGTCACAGTCTGTAATTTCTCTTTGAGTGTCCCGGTCGTCATTTATATTCCCTGTGTCCCTGTGTCCCGGTCGTCATTTGTGTCCCGGTGTCCCGGTCTGTATATACAGTCGTTTTTGAATTGGTCTTTTTTTTAGTTTTTAGCTTTTTACCTTTTTTTAGTTTTTTTTTAGTTATACCTCATGATTCTAATGATTGCCCTTGAGCTTTGTTGATGGTGATTGCTAATCGAACATTCCCTGTGTTTCCGTCGTCATTTACATATCCCCCTGTGCCCCCCGGCGTCCCCGTTGTAGTTGTGTCCCTGTGTCCCGGTCGTCATTTATATTCCCTGTGTCCCGGTCGTCATTTGTGTCCCGGTGTCCCGGTCTGTATATACATTCGTTTTTGAATTGATATATGATGAAATAAATTTTTTGTTTTTTTCTTTTTTTTTCTTTTTAGTTTTTTTTTTGGTTTTTACCTTTTTTTTAGTTTTTTATTTTTTTTCTTTTTTCTTTTTATTTTTTTGTAGTTTTTTTTGTAGAAATATTTATGCAATTCCCAGTTTTTACATTTTAGTTTGTTTTCTTTTTCTTCTTTATTTTTCAGACGTTATAGGTCTGGCGTAACAGACATAGTGTAACAGACATAACACATAAACAACTTATTTTTCTATATATATAGAAGATAAGTTGTATGTATTTTTGTGTTGAGGGTTTGCATATGACGTCTGAAAAATAAAGAGGAAAAAGAAAACTGAAAAAAGAAAAAAAAACTAAAAAAACTAAAAATGCTAAAAGAAAAAAACAAAAAAAAAGAAAACCTAAAAAGAAAAAAACTAAAAAAAAAATTTAAAAATAAAAAAGAAAAAACTAAAAAAGAGAACTTGTTCTTGTTTAAAACTTGTTTTTTTGTATGTTCGAGGGTTTGCATATGACGTCTGAAAAATAAAGAAGAAAATGAAAGAAAAACTAAAAATAAAAAAAAACTAAAAAACGAAAAACTAAAAAAAGAAAAACTAAAAAAGAAAAAAACTAAAAAAACTAAAAAAATAAAAAAGGTAAAAAACTAAAAAGAAAAAAAGCTAAAAAAACTAAAAAAGCTACAAAAAAAGAAAAACTAAAAAACCTAAAAAACTAAAAAAAAAGAAAAAAGCAAAAAAACAAAAAATAAATAAAAAAAGAAGGTAAAAAATTAAAAAAAGGTAAAAAACTGAAAAGAAAAAAAGTGAAAAAAAACTAAAAAAGCTACGAAACTAAAAAAAAGAAAAATCTAAAAAAGAAAAAAATTAAAGCATGTTTGTTTTTTTGTATGTTTGAGGGTTTGCAAATGACGTCTGCAAAAACAAAGAAGAAAATGACAGAAAAAACTAAAAATGAAAAAAAAACTAAAAGAAGAAAAACTAAAAAAAGAGAAAAACTAAAAAAAATAAAATACAAAATAAAAAAACAAAAAAGAAAAAAAGGAAAAACTAAGAAAGAAAAAAAAGTTAAAAAAAAGAAAAAAAACAAAAAAAAAACAAAAAAATAAAAAGAGTTAAAAAACTAAAAAGAAAAAGCTAAAAAAAAACTAAAAAGCTACAAAACTAAAAAAAGAAAAACTAAAAAAGAAGAAAAATTAAAAAAGAAAAAACTAAAAAACAGAGAAAAACTAAAAAAAGAAAAGTTAAAAAAAGAGAAAAAACTAAAAAAGAAAAAAAAAACCTAAAAAAAGAAGAAAAAACTAACTAGAAAACAAATTAATAAAAAGAAGAAACTAAAAAAAGAAAAACTAAAACAGAAAAAAAACTAAGAAAAAAAAACTAAAAAAGAAACTATATATATATATATATATATATATATATATATATATATATATATATATAAATAAGTTGTATGTATGCTTGTTTGTTGGTTTGGGGGTTTGCATATGACGTCATTATAAGTAAATAAGGCTTTGTATATGACGTCATTATAAGATGACACTACAGACCAGGACACAGAGACACAAATGACGACCGGGACACAGGGAATATAAATGACGAGCGGGGCACTCAAAGAGAAATTATAGACTGGGACACCGGGACACAAATGACGACCGGGACACAGGAAATATAAATGACAACCAGGACACAGGGACACAAATGACGACCGGAACACAGAGAATATAAATGACAACTGGGACACAGGGACAACTACAGCGGGGACGCCAGGGGCACAGGGGGGATATATAAATGACGACGGGGACACAGCGAATGTTCGATTAGCAATCACCATCGACAAAGCTCAAGGGCAATCATTAGAAAAATGCGGTATAGATATGAATACGGATTGTTTTTCCCATGGACAATTATATGTTGCATGTTCAAGAGTCGGTAAACCTGACAATCTATTTATATGCACAGACAATGGGACAGCCAAGAATGTTGTATATTCGCAAGTTTTACGTAGTTAAAAACATATATATATATATATATATATATATATATATATATATATATATATATATATATATAAAAATATATATATATATATATATATATATATATATATATATATATATATATATATATATATATATATATATATATATATATATATATATCCACAGATGGGATATAGGGACACAACTACAATGGCGCGTAACTAATATGGCACGTAACGACTTACACGCGCGGGGGGGGGGGGGCTTGGGGGCGAGAAGCGCCACCACCAACAGCTAGTTCGTAATGATTTCTGTTCGTTTCATGTTTTAATGTTACTCCTTACTTTCAGTTGAAAAACTTGTTTTTTCTTTAATTTCTGATCGTTTTTTTCAAATAATGCTAGGACATCCGGCACCCCCTTCATGGAAAAACTGTCTTCCCCAGTGGAAAATTTCTCCATGGAGAGATCATCCCACGTAACACGCAATTTCTAATATTTTTATACCGCATCGATTTCCTTAGCGTTCTAGAAGTAACTATGTTTTGAAGAAGATTTTCAAGGTTTTCAAAGCATCAGCAAAATTTTTGGATCTCTAAGTTATTTCACTGAACATCTCTTTCCCCCTGCTTAAGACCAAAAAACCATAGACATACAGGTGTGGAATAGCAATACAAAAAATAAAGTTAGAATGTCACCTGACAACTTAAAAAAATATCACAGAAGAAAAGTACTAATAGGTCTTTAGTACTATGATTTCTCTATAATCTACAAATTACAAATCGTTTTATCGAGTTAATCAAATAGTTAAAATAAGTAGATAATTTCAATCAGTAAGTATAACAATAAGTAATCCTTCTTTTAATATCGAATTTTGAGTAGTTCTAGAACCACATCCCAACGCTCCTTCAACCCCTAAGTGGCAAGGGATTGGGGTCAAGGGCGTAATTTGTGATAACACAGAGGGGGCAGACTTCAAAAGCGCTTTTAGAAAAAAAAAACTGCCTAATGAAACAAATTGCCATCTGACACTGATTCAGGAATGGTAACTATTATTCCGGTTCGTCTTAAAAATAAAAGTTTATTGCGAAAAGAAATCTATGGTTATTTCGAAAAAAGCCCGAAACCCTCGAAAATGGCGTCAGATCAAAATAAAAACTCCTCCGTTGGAATCAGCATAGTCGAAAATCGCATACAGGGAACTTAAGAACACCTTGAACAACAGGAAAAATCACTTTTTCGTATGGGTAGCACTGATTACCGCCCACTGAACCCTTACTTGTTTGGTGCTTTTTTTTGGTTGTCCTTGTTTGAAGTGTTTGTTTCTTTTCTTTTTGTTACTCCGATTTTTTTTTGGTAGCGGGTTCTAAATGAATTAATAATAATATTCTAACATTGGTGCCATATTGGGCATATTTTGCCATTCTAGTGTTTTATTTCGCTGGTTGCACATCAAAATTTTAAATTACACCCAGAAAATTGCACCCTTTTTGCGTATTTTCACTCGGAAAATGGTACAGTCTGTGCATTTTCACTTTTGTGGCTTTTTTTTCAGGAAAACATTAACTCTGTTTACTAAATACCAATCCATCCTGAACAGCATCAAAGATTTTAAGCAGGGAACTTGGAGAGAGCGGGGCCAATAGTGAGGAATGTATTTTGAAATCCTCCTCAGTTGGAAAACGGGCTTAGCTCCTTGATTACAAAAATATACCACTAATTTGAAGCAAAAACATCCAAAGTTAGAAGCAACTATCAATGTACAAAAACAAAATATTGATGCATTATAATTTGTTCCACCAGAATACCACCAGATTAGGCACAGTTGCACCATCCTGGTGTTTCGTTGTTGTTGTTGTTGTTTTTTTAGGTACTTGAATATCAAATTCTTCATTTGCATCCAGAAAATTCTACTTTCTGTATATTTACACTCGAAGAGAATGGTGCATTCTCTTCATTTTCGCTTTTGCCTCTGTTTTCTTTCTTTCTTCTCCTTCCATGAAAACACTTGTACTGCTTTCTTCTTACCACCCCACCCAGGACAGTATCAAGGATTTCCAGCCATGAACCTGGGGGTATGAGTTAATTGTGAAGAAGGTATTGTCATACCTCTTTAGTTGAAAAATAGTTTTAGCTGCTCGGTTGCAAAATACATCGCTAAAAAGACGTATAAAATTCATCCAAAGTTGGAATCAACTTTGGATGGTTGAAACACAAAATCCATCCAATGGTTGCAGCGGTAGCTGCAACCTATTAAAGAGCGAACCAAAGCCAATAGTAATTAAAATATAAAAAACGCGTTTTGAAAAAAAGCTGCCTAATGACTGTGTCTCGTTGGTCTAGTGGTATAGTTCTCGCTTTGGGTGAGAGAGGTCTTGGGGTCGAATCTTCGACGACTTCAATTTTTGGTCCTGTGTTGGCGCAGTAGGTTTTACCTTAGCTTGGTAATACGGGACCCTGAGATCGAATCATGCTGCAGAAATGCACTGCAGGGCCGACGCAGGGACCTTAATAGTCAAGAAGCGTCGTTAATCTGATACAATACAATACGCTGCCTAGTGACTCTGGATGTAACTATTATTTCGGTTCGTCTTAAAAGTAAAAGTTTATTGCGAATAGAAAGTTATAGTGATTTCAAAAAAAAAAGCTCAAAACCTCGAAATTTGCGTCAGAACAAAATGAAAAATATATCATTAGAATCAGCGTGGTCGAAAACCTTGTAAAGGGAAATTACAGTCCTCCTCCTTGAACAACATGGAAAATCAATTTTTGCATTGGTAGCACTGACCTGTCTCCCATTTTTTTTTTTTTTTTTTTTTTTTTTTTAACAGGCCAAGCGGCATAACAGAACATCATAAAGATATGCCTAATGGCTCATTGAAACGCTATTGTATCAGATTAACGACGCTTCTTGACTACTAAGGTCCCTGCGTCGGCCCTGCGGTGCATTACTGCAGCATGATTCGATCTCTGGGTCCTGTATTACCAAGCTAAGGTCAAACCCATTGCGCCACCACAGGACATTGAAAGGCTATTTCTCATACCTGAGTGCTTTTTAAAAATTCCGCCATCTGAAAGTGCCATATGGTTCTAAAATGGCACTGTATGTGCCATTTCTCAAGAGGTGGCACTAGCAGGCTACCAGAACATCGTAGACAGATATTTTATAGCTCATATAAAAGATATTGCTATTATCTTTCATATAAATCCGACCATCAGCAAGTTCCAAATGGCATTAAAAATGGTACTTTTGGTGCCTTGTCTCAAGTGGAGAAGCTGGGGCTATTGGGATAACAGAACTTATAAGAGTGATGTTTAATGGCTCATTTGAAAGCTATTGCTCATATATATCTCCTTTTTTTTCTTATCAATTTTACTATTCGTAAGTACAAATTTTAATTTTCTTTTTTGAGTTTTTTTTTCCTCAAGGATGATCATATCAAACCAGTGTTTCCAGAACATTGAAAGAGCGCTCATTTGAACGGAAATTAAAAGCTCTAGAGCCCAATTTAAGTGACCCGAAAGATTGAAGGGCAGGTAGCCCCCCTCCTACGCCTCTTTTCCCCCAAAATCGTCTGATTAAAATTTTGAACATTTTATGTAGCATAGTTAAAAGTCCAAAAACTATGCCTTTGTAGATGACTTGACTTCATACAGCCCCTGGAGACAGGCCCTTAGTTATAATATTTACCCGTTGTTTAGTATTGTTATTGGAAAGTTTGCATACACTTTTTGAGTGGGTAATGGGTAGTAAACTTTCTGCTGGGGATTCTCCATGTGGAAGGAAGTTTCTGGGGGGAGGATGAGGTCATCTGCGTAATTTACTAATGAAACGTCTATTCCTTTAAAAATACATGTCGTGAGGGCTTTTTGCTGGGGCTCGATTACACTGCTATTGAACAGGGGAGGGGAGGCTAGAGCTTCTTGTCTAATACCTTTTTTAATGGGTATTGGCTGGGTAAGATCTACAACACCAGGTAAAACAGGGACCTTGCTCTAGCATTCAGCTTTCTATACATGTCGCGCAGAGCCATAGCCACCAAGGGATCTGTATCGCGTTTACATGCTATCAGCAATATCTGTGCATGTATGCCGGAGTCAAACGCTCTAGAAACGTCCAGCCCAGCAAAAAACAGTGCTTCGTCATTTTCAGCGGCACAAGGTTACAAAGTTGCAATGAGATGATGAGCATGTTCACGACCTATACCTTTCTTAAAACCAAATTGATTCTCTGGCGTGTAACACTTACTAGAAATTTCATCAACAACCAATAGCTAAAATACTGTGCATAAAACGGGAGATTATGTAATTGGCCTAAAGGAGGAACAACAGTCAGCTGGCTTTCCTTTTTTTCAAAATAGGACTAATTAAACCAATACTGAGTAAATCGGGGACAATACCAGTAACAAAAATCATTTGGTAAAGTAGTGATAAATGTTCAATTAAGAGACAAGAACCGAATTCTAAGTGCTTCGCACAAATCGAATCCGCACCACGGGAAGTCTTTTTCGTAGTTTCAGGATGCATTTCGTGACCATCGATGGAGTTACGACGAAACTAAGGTCATTAGCAGACTCGAGCAAGAGCCCGTCAAGTTCTTTCTCAAACTTACTCTTGAGCAATGGATCAGGACTGGAGAATTCACCTTTAAAATAGTTGTACCACTGTTAAGCACTTATTTGAACATCACTGCAAGATTTAGACTTATCATGCGTTAGAACTCTCCAAATAAAATTGGGATCACTTTTAGCCTTGCTAGACATTTCGACTATTGACTTCGCCTGTTGAGGTTTTAATACTTTTGCAAAATAGCGCTTTGTGTAGAGACGGACTTCATTCACCACTCCACTACGCGGCCTGCCACAGTCCTTCCGGGTATGGACCCAAAATTTTGACTTTACACAGGAATCGACGAGATCTAGATTACCCGACCAGTCAGGTTTTTCGGTTCCTGCTCAAAATCTCATTACTGGGATACTCGCATGCTCAGTGACACGTAAGGCATGGACAATCTCAGCATAATAAATATTTAGCAGAATTTGCTGCTCATGCACACAAATAGACGATTTCTGACAGAGAAGCTGAAAAGACACTTTGATTTTAGTAAAGATACCATCACTTATACTGTGAAATCTGAACAAATCGATTTTTTCGCAATTGCTTATTTCGTGCCACTTGCTACAGCTGCTTGACTGGGTAGGCTCGGGAGGCATCAGACTAACGGGAAAGATTTTACTGATCAGCAAATGGTCAGAGGTCTGAAACGAAGTGATAACTGCAGTTTTCGAGTCTTGTTTTATTTCGGGAGAGCAAAACATAAAATCAAGGGATGACGTGCTTCCTCAGAGGTGAATGTATGTAAAGTCTTGGTCATTTTCTATTGGCACAAGCCGGGGGCACATGCTACTCAAAATATTCGTACGACTATTACTGTCGTCAAGGAGATTACATTTCATGTCGCCAGCCATAATTACTGAAAGATTAAGAGACTCACAATCTGAGGCAAGGGTGCTGAGAGCTAGACACGCTTTATCAAAGGGCACTTCGTAGCCAGCATTACGGTAATCAGTAGGTAAGTACACCGAAGCAATCACAATATTCTGGAGTTTAGCGACAATGGAATAGTCACTATCGCAAAAGAGCTCAAGCATTAGTTCGTTTCGTGCGAGCACAGCAGTGCCACGACTCGGTCTATCCATACCTCTATATTTAGCTGCGCGACAGTAAGTGATAGTAGTAGCGTCAACATTAAGGAGAGGGGGGTTATCTGAGGTAAGCAGGTACTCTTGCACGCAAATTACATCATTTGTTTTTCATAGAGTCTGAATAATTGGCAGCTTTAGCTGGACACCACCATTAATATTCCATGATGTGACTCGTAGCCCAGGATTCATTTTGACGGATGCATGAGTTTCTGTGCAACAGGGCACTTGTAAATATAACACGGGAGATCAGTCTGGGAGCAAAGGGCACACTGGAAATTTTTCAGGCAGGGAGAATCACGCTTGCTGGAGTGTCTTTGTTGTCCACAGCGTGAACAACGGGCAGTAGTCTTACAGGTGGCAGATATATGACCATACACCTGAAGTTAGAGCAGCAGGGTGGGAGGGATACGAATTCCTCCACATGAACCCACTCATAGTCGACGGCAACAGGAGCCGACATGGCGGTAGTGAGATCATCACGGCATGAAAGTTGCAGCTTATAAGACCTAGTACTGCCAATACCCGAGGCTTTGATGCAGTTGGTCACTAAATCACAAAGCTGGTCTTCAGTAATGTTTTCAGGGACGAAGCAAGCTATTCCATAGAATATAGGAATTTTTAACTGGGGCCTTAGAGATTCATCTTTGGCCTTAATAGAGTTAGCAATTGCAAACGCTACGTTTTTGTCACTGACGACAAGGCGCCATGCCTCTCTACCGGGTCTTAGCTCGGCTATCGATTTTTTCGAATCGCCACAAAAATTGTCAAAAAACGCTCTACGCTCCTGGGGATCAACCAACTCTTTTGGCAGATTTTTCAGAACGAAGGCATAGGTTAGCTTTGGAGGTGGCTTAAGAAATGCTTTTGGAAAGGACATGATGCTACGTTGCGTCTGGACAAAATTGTCCACTTTCAAGCACAGTTCATTAACTTTGCGGCTTAGGGTTGCACTCATCTCGCCGGGAATAACGGGAACTTCGTCAGGCTCGTAAATCACAAAAACATGGCAAATGTATTTGGCACTCGCCACAATTTTCTAGAACGATTACTCTAGGACGATTACTGCAGTTCGCAATACCCCAAAGATTTTTTTTAGCTTCCATTATCTTTTCACTTTCGAAAAAATCCGAGACGGCTTTCGCTATATCGACATGAGGGCGATTTCCAATCGCCCTCGTTCGAGACAGATAGCTCAGAATAGGGCACCATACCAGTCGATCGTCATACATCTTGAATGCAATTATATCACATCTTAGTCACTTAGATGTTTTCACAAGGTTCTTATCCATGATCCTTATCATAAAATACAATCATAGAGCGATTTAACTAAATTTCAACGACAATAAGCGAGGGAAGCGTAGTTTCTTGCTACCTGATCACCGCAGCTTAAAGGAGAAACCACTCCCGGCAGGTACAGCGGCCCTTGCGACAAAATCTCCCTTCTTCTGCTCGCTTATTAATAAAATTGAAATATATTCAGGTTCTTAAATCCTTGTGTGAAAATCTCTTTACTCAATAAATCACTAAGTCTCAAGGGAATTTGCAATCAAATATCAAAACTATCAATCAGCCAACAAATGAAAATAATCCTATTATGAAGGAAGTTTCAATAAATTTCTTTATGGAAATCATTCCAGCTTGAGCTTACTGTATTAATAGGTTTTATCCAAAATAAGTTGTTTACCAAACGACCTTTCAAATAAGACTCAGGTTTCATCAGAATAATTGTTCAGCTTTACAAATGTTTTATAAATTGAAGATATTTACAAAAAAAAACTCTTCCTTTTCTGCAGAAAAGCTAAAGTATCAGTCAAAGTCGGTCCCTGAACGAAAGATTACTAACGCCATCTTCAACATATATTTTACTTTGATAATAGATCCCACTTCAAAAAATACTTCCTGGTTGGTGGATTATGGTTAGATGAAAAATCGTTATAATTCTTGATACTTCAGCTACATGTGTTATAGCATACTTATTGGTACATAGAATGTATGCTCTTAAGTAGTAAATGTGTTATAATATTCCAGCTATGATTAAAGCCATACAGCCATGAGCCGACGGTAAAAAGCTGAATAAAATATTCGCAAATTTTGCATCAACTACAATTTATTCCGATAACGAGATTCAGCTTTATCCATCTACCAAAATGCTTTTTGAACTTTGTTTTGTATTTTCTTTAGATTGAAAGATACGCTGGAAATTGATAGAAACTCAAAGAAAAAAGTGCTCAACTCGGCATGGGATTTCCCCTCACGATTTTTGCCACCCTCAGATTTTCAAAAAAAATGCCTTGGTCATTTTTTTGAAAAAGTTGAAAAGAAAGAAAAAGGTACTTGTCAATTATTGGAAACACATTCAAGAATTTATCTTAGGTCGCACCTCACAAAATTGGTTTCATAGCTACAAAAACAAGTGATGGATAATACAATGCATTGGACTTGTATAATTTGGGCTATATATTTGTACATTAGGGCTGGGGGTGGAAATTAGGCTAGATTATGCTAGGCTGGCCTAGGTGTCCATAATTTTGTTCCTAAAGTATCATTTAATCATCACGTTTTGTTATTTTTCATCAGAATTAACCTAACTTCACTTCTTGGGCGTGTTTCCAATAACCGATAAGTACCGAAAAAAATTGCCTTCCCTTACATTTTAATTCACATTGACAAATTAACAAACTAAAAAATTTTAGTTCACAAATTAATTATTATTAATAAATAAGCAATGTAATAAGCAATGTGAAAATTGCCTTCCCTTACAAGTTAATCTTTTGGGCAACTGCATTAATAAACAAGCTTATTTATTAATAATAAGCTTGATATAATACTAGTAAAACCCTCAGGCTTGAGCATGATGTTTGGAGAAAGAAACAGATAGATAAACTTAACCATTCCAATTAGCTTAGAAGCATAATTGTAAACACCGGACCGACCAAAAAACAATCGCTAACCCAAACTGATCACACTAATATAGTTTTCAATAGACTACGAGAGGACTCGCGGTCCCAAAGATTCTCGCTAATGCTGAAACTGCATGTTTTCAATATCAATGTTATACCAGTTTTGCTTTACGTACTCAAAACCTGGCACCTGAACCATGAAAAAAAAAGAGAAGAATACAGATTTTCGAATACTCATGTATAAGAAAAATCCTTACATCCACTGAAAGTAGAGGATAACTAACCAGTTCTTTTGTGACAGGACGGGAGAACCTATTATAAAAATATCACAAGAGATTGACCATGAGGTGCTTTTACCCCATATTACACTTGGATAATCTTCGCAACCAAATGCAACATTCTACCATTAATCAACGGGTTGATGCCACAGAGACAGACCCAGTATTACCCTGCAACAAACATACCAGACAGATCCCCTTATCCAACAACTGTCAATCCAACCTCTTTGAGAAAAAAAAATACAGGTAGGAACAAACTGACGAGAAGATTGGCGGCTCCTTCTTGATGTCCTGTGTGCCTCTGAAGGCACAGACGGATATAAGGTCTAGGGTAAGTTCTTGGGTTTCTGATGCCGAGTAGGTCATGGTGCTTTTGTTTTTTTCCGTTTTCGTTCTTTTTCCCTTTTTTTTATCGAATTGTCATTACTAAAATTTTAATTACTAATGTTGTTCCTTACAGTTTTTTTTTTTATAAATAAACTATAAATAAACGTATTATAAATGGACAGATCAGAGAATTGATGCAAGTGTCTTGTCATATCGATTAAAGTTGCAGCTGTAGGTTTGGTAAGTGAGTAAGTAAGTATGACGGCACCAAACCATTAAGGTCCAAACCAGCGATGCTGATCTCCGTTTCGTGGCCTTTCAGCAAGGAAGTGTAATGGAGGGTTGGAGCCATCCATCATTGCTTTAGCACACCCTTCCTGCTAACCTTCTCAAGATTTCTCAAGCTACCTATTTAGAGCTGGGTCGACTCTGGGTGAGCTTACAAAATCATGCCACTAACCCTTGTCCCCAAAAAATAACCGGTTACGCCAGGAATCATACCCTAGCCCCTCAGACAAAGGGTTCCCATCCCAGCGCCAACCACTTAGCTGGGACGGCTCTAGCTGCAGGATTGTCGCAAATTCGCATACTTCACAGCCAACGCATAATTTAAAAAGGTCTAATAAAAATCAAATACCACTTTCACTACTGACAGCACCTGGTCACTAAGCATAATATTAACAATAATAAAAATTCATACATTAGAAGTAAGCTTACTTTTGCCAAATAAAACTTTCCAAAATTATGAAGATTCCAACACCTTATCCAAGGGAGGTGGGGGACGCAGGCTTTGACCTCCCCCCCCAAAATTTTTTTTCTGTCTCGTAAAAACAAAACAAAAACGTATGTAAACAATTTCAATTTATTTTGAGTTTTTTCGCCCCCCCCCCCTGAACAGAAATTCTAGATTCTCCTTTGCCAGATCTTTTTGCTGTTCAACTGTTCTTTTAAACAAACTCTTATGTAGCAACATTTTATGGCAATGCAAGGTCAAACTAACTTTGAACAATCCGGAGAATCCGGACTCTATGCAAAGGCCTATTCATAATAAAGTTGATCTGATTAGCTAGGTTTGATCAGTTCAGATAGAGGAAATTCAACATATGCTTAAATTTAACGTCATTTCATTTCTATATAGGCTATAGCTAAGAGCTGGATTAGATGAAAAAAGTAGATATACAAAAAAATCGAAGGAAACTCGCATCTGATAAACTAAAGTTTTGTTCTTATCTTCGAGGTATTTTCTTCATTTTTTGGGAATTTTTCTATTATGTTGACTGTTTAACCAAGTTTTGGCTTTTTTTTATCCCCCCCCCCCACCTTTGATCAATGCTTCCAAAAGTTAAGCCAAAACCCTTGTTTTTTTTATTATATATACAAACAAAATTTCTAAATTTTTCTTGTCATAATTAAAACTTGGATCTGGTGTTATATATTAATTTTCTTCCAACCCAGGCCGACCAGATCATGAACTTGAAAAAACGGGATGTACCCAAGTAGGGTTTGTGGGTATATCCTCGAAGTACTAAAGTACACTTTCTTTGGAAACTATTTATTGGAATATGCTCATTTAAACTATTTTGAGACAATTTTTTTTTTAATTTCGAACTGAAGATTCCTTTATTTACAAACATTTTGCAACACTAAAAATTTATTTCTTATATCAAAGATCTAAATTGAGGGTATTTAGCTGCTGTCGCAGCACTTGTTAGAACCTCTTTCTTATCGAATATAAAGCTATAGACACTCAAACAGTCCATTTTGAAGTTTTAAAGAAATTGCAGAATTACAGAAAGGGTCTCCGCTCCCATCTTATTTCTTTTGTCCGTCTATTGGACGTTCATGAGCGAAGATAATCGTTCAGTATTACCATTGTGGGCAAGGATTGCAAACACATATAGGCAATTTTCCGAAAAATCTATGTTACTCTGGCATAATTAAAAAAAGCTGACCATTTTTTTGTGACATTGATGTGTTTTTTGTCCTCATCATTTATTTCAATATTTTTTTGAAGAAGCAGATGGTTTCCTCAATTTGTTCCTATTAGAAGATGTCCTTCAAGAATATCTATATAAATTTTTCTGAACGTTGAGAATGGCACAGTCCATTTTTCAGATGCATTGGCCATTTTTTATATGTCTTTAAATTTAATTTTGAAGTCAATTTCCCCTTGTTGGGTAGTATTTGCCCGTTTAAGAATAGACTTGATATATCGAACAAAAAATTAAATAGTTTGAAGTTTGATTGTAATTCTATTCCAAAAAAGGAGCATCTTGGTAGCTGAGAGTTCAACTGAGATAGACGTCCGCAATCACTTGGATTGACCAAGAGTAATATTAGTATTTGAAAGTCCTTGCAGTATGCAATGGTTAAGCTCATGGTAAAGCGCTGAGAGATCAACTGAGATAGACGTCCACAATCACTTGGATTGACCAAGAGTACTACTAGTATTTGAAAGTCCTTGCAGTATGCAATGGTTAAGCTCATGGTGAAGCGCTGAGAGTTCAACTGAGATAGACGTCCGCAATCGCTTGGATTGACCATGAGTAATACTAGTATTTGAAAGTCCTTGCAGTATGCAATGGTTAAGCTCATGGTGAAGCACTGAGAGTTCAACTGAGATAGACGTCCGCAATCACTTGGATTGACCAAGAGTAATATTAGTATTTGAAAGTCCTTGCAGTATGCAATGGTTAAGCTCATGGTGAAGCGCTGAGAGTTCAACTGAGATAGACGTCCGCAATCACTTGGATTGACCAAGAGTAATATTAGTATTTAAAAGTCCTTGCAGTATGCAATGGTTAAGCTCATGGTGAAGCGCTGAGAGTTCAACTGAGATAGACATCCGCAAACGCTTGGATTGACCATGAGTAATACTAGTATTTGAAAGTCCTTGCAGTATGCAATGGTTAAGCTCATGGTGAAGCACTGAGAATTCAACTGAGATAGACGTCCGCAATCACTTGGATTGACCAAGAGTAATATTAGTATTTGAAAGTCCTTGCAGTATGCAATGGTTAAGTTCATGGTGAAGCGCTGAGAGTTCAACTGAGATAGACGTCCGCAATCACTTGGATTGACCAAGAGTAATATTAGTATTTGAAAGTCCTTGCAGTATGCAATGGTTAAGCTCATGGTGAAGCGCTGAGAGTTCAACTGAGATAGACGTCCGCAATCACTTGGATTGACCAAGAGTAACACTAGTATTTGAAAGTCCTTGCAGTATGCAATGGTTAAGCTCATGGCGAAGCACTGAGAGTTCAACTGAGATAGACGTCCGCAATCACTTGGATTGACCAAGAGTAATATTAGTATTTGAGAGTCCTTGCCGTATGCAATAGTTAAGCTCATGGTGAAGCGCTGAGAGTTCAACTGAGATAGACGTCCACAATCACTTGGATTGACCAAGAGTAATACTAGTATTTGAAAGTCCTTGCAGTATGCAATGGTTAAGCTCATGGTGAAGCGCTGAGAGTTCAACGGGAAAGGAAATCGGGCACCGGACACAAGAAAGGCCGAAATATAACCACTGATTTGTGGTTGCATGGTTTCGTTGTTTTTAACAACACATTGATTTGAAAAAGAAAACTTTCAACGTCATTATGTATCGTATTACTATGTGACAAACTGGCCTAAATCTGAACTCTGGCCTAAATTTGAGGTTTAGAATATGTACGAAAAATTGATTCGTCTCTATTTTGATTTTTCGTCATTCAAATATAAGTAGCTAGAAGCGTCACCGGACACAAGAAAGACCGAAATTTAACCACTGATTTGTGGTTGCATGGTTTTGTTGTTTTTAACAACACATTGATTTGAACAAGAAAACTTTCAGTCATTATGTATCGTATTACTATGTGACAAACTGGCCTAAATCTGAACTCTGGCCAAAACCTGAGGTTTAGAATATGTACAAAAAAATTGATTCGTCTCTATTTTGATTTTTCGTCATTCTAATATAAGTAGCTAGAAGCGTCCTAGATACGTTTGGTGAAGAGAGGGCTGGTCGTGGGGAGGGGGTGCTAGTTGCACTCCATCACTTTTGACTCTCAAGAGAGAGCTAAAACTTCCAATTTTCAACCAAATGAACCACCTCTAACGTTAAACAACTATCCCTTCCATTAAAACCTTAAATGCAGCCGGGGCATAACTTAAAACCCTCGCCTCCCAGACTGTGGCTTTTTGCTACAACCCCAAAAGCCTTGTTATGTGATCTTTGAACTATTTTGAATAAAATGACGGCCTAAAAATTTCTAATGGATGCATTTCAGGAAAGTACGACGTGCGTGGGAGAGGGGAGATGCCCTCTGATGACTTTGACTGATTGAAAACCTTATATTCCCCCAGGGCATAACTTACAACCCCAAAACATAACTTACTGCGTATCCCCAGGGAGTTAGGGGGTTGCCTCAATCCTAGAGGCATTGTTACATGGTCTTTGACTATACTGAACAAAACGACTATATCAGAATTTTAATAAGATACGTTTGGTGAAAAGAAGGGTTGTCGGGGGGAGGGGGTACTTGCCCTCCATCGCTTTTGACCCTTAAAAGGGAACTAGAACTTTCACTTTTCAACCAAATAAGCCTCCTCTAAATTTGTATTCATCCATCCCTTCCATAAAAACCTTAAATGTCTCCGGGCATAACTTACATCACCAGGGCACTGGGCACGTTTGATGAAAAGAGGGGTATTCGGGGGATGATATCTGCCCTCTATCGCTTTTTACTCTGAAAAGAGAACTAGAACTTCCAATTTTCAACCCAGTGACCCTTCTTTAAAGTTTATACAACCATCCCTTCCATAAAAACCTTAAATGTCCCAGGGGAATAACTTTAAACCCTTGCCCTCAGTCTCTGGGGTTTGTCTCAACCCCAAAAACCTTGTTATATGATATTTGGACTATTTCAAATAAAATAGCTACCTCAAGATGATGTATGTGTGGGGGGATAGCTGCCCTTCGATCACTTTGACTCTTAAAAGAGGCGCTAGAGCTTCTGATTACAGTGACCACGCTTTCTATAAAAAACTCCCCACAGGCCATAATTTGTGACCTTGCCCTGAGGGCTTTTTAGGGGGGGGGGTCCATCCTCAAAGACACAATTTCGAGACCTTTCAACTACATTGAACACTATGACTATCTCAAAATTATGACTGGAATTGTTTGGTGCCATTTACCATCCAATCACTTTCGACTATTAAAAAGGGCACTAGCCCTTTCCATCTTCATTTGAGTGAGCCCCTTTTGAAGTTTCTACGACAGCTTCATCCAATCGAAGTGTCCTGTGTCGAAAACAAACAAACACCCCCCCCCCCCCCCAAAAAAAATATAATATATTGTACCAACATCGTTCTTTAATTAGGCAGCACTATTGAGCTTATGAGTCAAAATTATTATCCAGTCAAAATTATGACTGGAATTGTTTGGTGCCATTTGCCCTCCAATCACTTTCTATTAAAAAGGGCACTAGCCCTTTCCGTCTTCATTTGAGTGAGCCCCTTTTGAAGTTTCTACGACAGCTTCATCCAATCGAAGTGTCATGTTTGTCGAAAACAAACAAACATCCCCCCCCCCAAAAAATATATATAATATATTGTACCAACATCTTTCTTTACTTAGGGAGCACTATTGATCTGCCTCCTTTACAAGATAACTGAGGTGGGATTGATGAACATGTTTTTGTTGTGCATGTGATGTAGAGCAGATATAAAGATAGTTCCAAAGATCATAAAATCTTTTGTATACTTTAAAATTTTACCTTGGGAAATTTCTCTAGATGTTCACTTGGAAGAAGACTGACTCAAATACCGTTACCAACAACTATGTAACAATTTTTTATAGACATATTTTACTGTAAATCCTATTCAGCCATCTACATATGTAACATAGCTTTAAAATTAATCTGTGTGATCAAAGGCAAGATTTAAGTTAAATTGTCAACAACTTATCTTTCTTTAAAGAAAAATTTGGCCTACTACTTTTGGCCTACTACTATTGCAGAACAAATGTTTCAGAAGAGTGTCTCGGATTGAGTGTTGGTTAATTTAGCCGATGTCGGAAACGAACGCGCTTGCTACTAATTAGCTGTGTATAAGTTTGTTCATATAGGGGTTAAACATAGAGAATTATGCTTGAGCTGCTGGTTTTTTAAGGTGTATAGGAGTTGAAATTTGTTATGGTTGTAAATTTTTGGTTAAAAATGTTAACCTACATGTTTTTCTTTAGTTTGTGTTATTTGACGCTGTGTTTGTTGTTTGTACTTTTTTTTCTGCGCTGCTATGGCCCAAGGACTTCCGAAATAAATTATCATCTATATCTATCTCTTATGCTTGGCCTCCCAGCCATGAGACATCATGTGGTGCAAGGGGTAGCAAGTGTCTCTGAAGATATATCAAACTATTCTGAAAATTCGCTGTGTTTCCGATTACCACCGGAGAGCATAAATTTTTTTAGGTTTGCTTTTATTTGCTCAGGAATGCAAAAGAAAATAGATTATTATGGGATTACACATAGCCAGGTTTAAAAAAAGACATATTTTTATAAGTATATCCTCTTTGGTCGCATGGGTAGTGGTTCAGGTTGAACTTTCGTGTTTTTTTAGGGGGAGGGGGTGAAAGGGACTTAACATTCTTCATTTGAAGAAGATATAAACATTTTTTACTTCGATCCTTCCATGGCTGTCTTTTCTTTTTCAATTAATGTTGTAAGGCAGATTATTGCCTTTCCCAGTTTTATGATGTGTCTTGGAATTCTATTTGATGATAGCGAGATTCACAGAGAGGGCTAATTCGTGTACAGTTTCGCTATGTTCAGCTTTCAAGTGTAATTTTTATCATTTGCCAATCAGAGTAATGATTTACGTCTGCCTTTTTGAGGATAGTAAATATGGAAGCTTAGAACAGCAGTTCCCCTACTCTATGCCTGGTTTGACTGAAGAAAGTGGATTATTAAAAAATCTTGGCTTATTCATCAACAGGTACTGAATTTAGCGTAGTTCAAACATTAAGTTTTTGAGTTTCTTTCGTTCTGACCACAGATATAGAAAAAGAAAACTAGGCCAAATTCTAGAAAATTCACTTGTAGAATTTGTTTTAATCTGGAGTCACGCCATTTTCAAACTGGCAGTACAGAACAAACAGCGAAAAGTAGCTGCAATCCGACCCTGGTTCTTTTGTTTCCCTGTGTTCTTTTACTTGTCCAATGAGATTTCCACTTATCGGGGTTTAACCCCTAAAAGATAACAACAAGTACTTATCTGGCCACATCTCAGTTGAAACGTCACAAATAACTACGAGAATAACAACATTTTTCACATGTAAAATAGCCTATATTATTGCTTTAATGCTATGTGAAGTTCTGACAAGGAAGAGGCTGGGGCTTCGGGTCTGTTTCTAATTTTACAGGCAAATATACCTTCAGCAATTATTTCAGAGCTGGGTAGCCTAATACAATTTGTGTGGCCAGAAGTTTAATTGTAAGATTGCAAATTGTGGTAGTTATTTGCCTTTTTTAGTCATTCCATTCAAGATGCTTTGGATATTTTTTATTGTGATAAATTGTCTTAATGCTCTGAAAAGGGAAAAATATTTCAATGGCATAGGATAGGAAAATTTCAGTAGGCTAATCAATTTAAAGTCCTAAATTAGCCAGGGAAGTGTTTTTTTTTTTTCACTAAAAAATCACCACCTTCGTTGAATTCCAATTATATAGCCCTGTTTTTGGCCCCCTTGAGCCAGTATCCAGTTCCTGATTGCCATTTAGACTAAATTTCACTTTTTCTGCTCCTCATTTCTTGTCAATATTACTAAGGGGTCATAGTTAAGCACAAGAGAAGTCATTGTTATATAACATGTGCTTATGTATATATAGCTTTTTGCTACTTATTCTTCTCTGGGTATATAATGCTTGGTGTGGTATAAGCCAAGAGAAGGACCTGCAGACCTATAGAAGAAAACCATCTTTGCAAATTACATAATAATTATAGCTAACACATTCTACATGCAGCCCTGCTCTACTTTAGCCCCAACCCTCCTAATATGGAAATCTATAGCTGAAATTACATATTTTCTATTGATTCTGCCAATCTATCCCTCAACCCTAGTACCTTTTAACTGAAGCAACTGTGGCAAAACGAGAACTGGAAAAACAAGTAAAAGGTGGCAGAAAACATTGGAAATATATAATTTGGGCTATATATTTGCAAATTAGGCATGTTAGGGGTGAATTTTTTACCCCTAACATGGCTTGGAGGTTTGCCCCTTCAGTCTGTTTAGAAAACAGATTCATAATTGAACCTTTGTTCATTTCAATCTTAGGGATGATCTACATTTGTGACACTTCATTAAATGGTTGTTTAGGGATACTTTTATTTATTTGTCTTGTTTGTTTTCTACATGATTTTTTTAATCTTTAAATTGATATACATTTTTTACAAATTAATTAGTCATACCACAGTTCCATTTGCAAGTTTTGACCTACTTTGTAACCCTGGTCTCAAAATTGCATATAAATTTACTGAAGCTAGGAAACATAGAACTCCTCTCTGTTTAAAAGAAAATGGATGGACATAAGTAGGTTTTAATACACTAAAGTCCTAGGGCCATGGCAATTAAAACAAAACAATGAAAAAACATTCACAAAGAAAAACTATTCACAAAATTTTACTTTTGTGCTCAGTTGCCAACCTGAGCAATTGCCCTAAATTTTAAAACCTTGCAAAACATTCACCAGCCACCTCTTATGACCTACACTCTTGTCTGTACATCAACAATTCATTGAAAAGGAAGGACCACCTTACTAGCATTTCTTCCTTTGTACTTATATTTAATGGGTTTAAAAGAAAGCTTCTATGGCTAAGTCAGAAGCCCAGTAAAGGACCAGGTGGTCCTTTAGCCAGGAAGTGCTATAGGAAGCTAGGGGCCAGTCATCCTATGCTTTTGCATGCCATTTCTGCTTACTGACCCAAGATTTCTCTAGGTAGCCTGTTAAGTTTGGTTCAATTCTGGCTGAACTTATAGTCACATCAGTGACCTTTGTCCCAAACCAAATAAACTGCTAATGCCAGGAATTAAACCTGTGCCCTTTGGATAAAGGATTCTCAACCTAGATTGCCAGCCACTTAGGAAGGAACACAAATGCCACCAGAGAACAAAAATTATTTGGAAAAGAAAGTATTAAAAAAACAACTCAAGTCATAGTTGCTCCCATTTTTCACTGCTATCCCACAAACAATAGATATTTTATCTAGACAAATAACTTTAAGACAGGTATCAACAAAACTCCATCAGGGATTGTATTTACTTAAGATATAATCAGCAATATGAATGCTTAGTTTTGTGATATTCTAGTCTTGAAATAAAAAAAAAGAGAAATTATGTTCTATATGTTTTCCACCAGCCCATTTGAGAAAATTCATTTGTGACAACAATCTCTCTAAAATGCTTTAAAAAGAAGGAATTTTAAAAATAATTATACTGATCAGCAAGAAGAATATTAACATAACTCTCTAAACTTGGCACTTTTTAAGACAATTTTTAGCAAAGCAAATGCAAAACTTTAATGGTGTCCTATGTCATCTAAAAAAAAAAAAAAATTAAAATGTGTCAGATGTATGTTGATGTAAGATGCCTCAAAGACTTTTAGCTGAATCTATGAAATGAAGTGCCAGGTATTCCTTTACATTTTATACAACATGTAAAAAAAACAGCTCAAATTTTTTCACAAAAGAAGAAGCTTGGTGTAAAGAAATAAATGTATTTTTAACAGAAAGCAACTGACATCAATGAAATCAAATAAAACTAAAATTCATGGAGAATAAATAACTTCAGCCATATATTTAACCTATAATGAGGTGGCATAAGAGATTATTTCTAAAATTAGAAAAAACCAGTGTTATGGCTTAAAGTTCTGCTCAATCAACAGGAATTGACTTTCCAGAACTAAGGCCAGAGAAAAAGAAACTGATAACCAAAAAATAAGGCACCCACAAATTCCAGAACCCTCTAGAGGGAAAAGAAGTAGAGGTAGGTACTTCAAAATACCTTCCTGAGACATATTTTAGCCTGTAGACACATCCCTGAAAGTTTCATTTTCCTAGCCTAACCTCTTTCAAAGATAGCTAAAAGTGGCTAAAGTAAAAAATTTCCCCTACTTTACCTTAAAAATCCAGTTTAAATAGCAATCTCAACAAATATAGACTATATAAAAGCCTATAGGTAGGCCTATTGACCTATTCATTCTAATTTTTTTTCAACTAAAAACTATAGGATGGTTAAGAAACTAGACCTGTTCGATATGGTAATATTTGACTAGCTCACCAATGTGATAGTTGCCTTCCTAAGAACCAACCTTTTTTAATAACCAAAAAACTTTTCTTCTGACTCCTTATGAAGCTTAGCCTATGCAAGACGGGCCTAGAACACCAAAAACCCTTTAGATCCTAAGGAATATGTATAAGATTACTTACAGGTCACTGAAAAGCTAAGATTATTTCCACTATTTACAGTTTCCTTGTCTTTTCTCTAGACTTAACGATTTCACATGTTGTCCATTTAAAAAAATGTGTAACATTGGCGTCACTTATCTTTAATAATCTTTTTTCGGGGTTGGAAAACCCCGAAAAAATATACTTGTCCCACGGACAAGTATATGTCGATGGCTGTAGCGCTGTAGCTATCCACACTACCTGCGAATTTAAAAAGGCATTACATAAGAAAAATAAGGAACGTGGTTTTTATTGAGAAAAATGTCAAAAATTTGGAAAGCATACCTAAGGCTTCTTGAAAAGCATCCGGCAAAAACTCAAATTATACAGACAGGTGAAGACAACCTCTTACTTTTTTTTACATTCTTATCTGTAGCTAATCTAAGCCCTACTCATTAACCTAGTTGGTAAAGGTATTCTTGAAAATACAGGCTAGGGAGTCAAATATTTTTACTTTAATGAAGGTTAAAAAGAAAAATTTATGGGGGGCTTGGTAAAATTGTAGATTTTTATAATAGAAAGTAGGCTAAATGTATGAGAAGTGCAAAAATTTTTAATTTAAGTATGTATCTGGAAAGATAATTAAACATCCCAAGCAATATCTGGAGCTCTTCTTTGGTTTTTTGGTTCTGGTTTTATTGGGATCTGGCTTTTCACCCTTGGTGGTGATTAACTTTTACATTAAATATGCATTTGTTGCTGTTGAATTGGACTCCCTTCTTTCAGCTCCTGTAGAACTGCTCTCAGTTGTATGCCATGATTTTCTTTGCTTGTTCCTACACTTGCTATGTCATCTACTATTAGACCCAAATCTAATCCTTCATAGATCTCCTCCATTCAATGTTGATATTCATCCTGAGCTGAAATTATTCCAAATGGGTATCTTCTCCATTTGTATCTTCTAAACATTGTATTGAATTTGTAAGCTCTGATTATCAAAAACCATCAACCAACACCCATTTCTAGCATTCAACTTGAACAGATTTTGGGCCCTGTGACATTTGTTGGCAATATTGTCAAAGGTTGGTATTGGATAATGCAGTCTTTGTATCCATTTATTGAGTTTCACAGGATCATGGCAAATGTGGATATTGCCATTGGCCTTTTGCACAGTGATAATTGAGTTGACCCACTCTGTTGGCTCACTCACCTATTCAATTACTCAACAGCAGACTAGTTGTTCCAATTCCTTCCTTAGTTTATCTTGAAGTGCTAGAGGCTCTCTTCTTAGTGGCTGTGCAAATGGTGTTACTCCTGGCTTCAGATGATTGTTACATTTTCCAGGCATTTTTCTAATGCCTACAAACACATTTTTGTATTCTGCAAAACTTTCATCTGTGGTATTGGCTATTGTTATCTGCTCTCTGTTGCATATGAACTTGATTAATTTCTTCAATACACTGGTCTGGCTGCTGAGTATAGGCTATTTATCTGTCTCAACTATGTGGAAATTGTATGATTATGGTTTCCTGTCCTTGTACTGAACATCTAAGTGATGTATGCTAGTAACTTCCAATGGTTCACCACTATAACTTTTGTGTATGTCTACAGTTGGTATTACTTTTGGCCTTGGAAACATCTTGTTAAGGATCTGAGTTGATATAACACTTGCTTCTGCACCTGTGCTGATCTTAAATTCCACATTAATTCTTCCTTTCTCTAGATACAGTTTTGCAATAGGCTTGTTACACTTTTCAACATTTCCCTGGGTGCTTTCAGTGAAATGCTGTGATGGTGTGTCAGCAACACTTTCTCCTGTTTCTATACTATGAACACTCTGTTTACTACTTCTGTACATTTTAGTAAAGTGGTTTAGCTTCTTGCATTTCATGTAGCTTTTCCCTTTGGCTGGGCATTGATGACTTTTATTGAACACTCCACCACAATTATAGCACTTTGGCCATTCAACTGCATTGTTTGATGAACAGAAATGACCTGGTGTATAACTTCCACCTCATTTGTAGCATTTTTGCCCATGTCTTGCTACAACATCCATCTCTTGCTTTACATACACTTTCATGTTCCTGGCTAGACATAATCATTAACTGGGCTTGGGCTGCTTCTGTAGCTCTACATATAGCTCTTGCATGAGTGAAAGTTTGTCCTCTGCCTTCACTATGTAATTGTTCATGGATTTTGTCCTGGTTAACTCCAAAAATTAGTCTATTTCTAATCATCTTATCACTTGTTGTTTTAAATGCACATTCCTTTGCTGTAATGCCCAACTCAGTAAGGTATTGTTCTATTGGTTCACTGTGTCTCTAATTGTGTTTATGAAACTGATATATGGGAAACGTTGGGTTTGCAAGTGGCTCAACATGTTCACTAAACTTCCTTTGATGTGCTGCAACATTGTTTGTTTCACTGGCAGTTAAAGTCCACATATAGAAAATGTCTCTGCCCTTCTCACCAGCCCATATCATCAAATCTGAACATATCACTACATCCTCTTTTCCAGTTAGAGGTCTAACTGGATGTTGGACTTCAAGCAACACTTCAGCATGTTGCTTGAAGTGTGACCATGTAACTTTCAAGCTTGTTGCATCCCAGTCTATAGGTGGGCAAGCTCCAAGTTTCATATTGTATTCCTTATGCCTATGACCATGTAGATTATTCTATCAAGTATTAAATGGTAAGCATTAACAAGCCAGCATTAAGCATCTATTGTTGCCCAAGCACCTACAGAATAAATATAATATAAGCAACATAATAAATAAAGAAATGTATATTAAGCACTTTAACTAGAGAACGTCTCTTAAAGCTCTTGCTCAGCAGCAACACCAGCATAGAGAGAACCAGACATCAGCACTGTTATTCATCTCCAGAATGGCCTGTTTTGGGCAAGGGTAGTAGCTTTGCTGGGTTCAATGTCCCATGGTTTGAGTTGATTGCAGATGATGTCTGCCTGTCTTGTATGTGGTCTACCTCTGGGGTGTTTCCAGCCTTTTGAAATTGGATCAAAGTCGAATATAAGTTGGACAGGTGTGTCAATGGGTAGGCAAAGTAAAAAACTATACTAGTGCAGCAAGTGAGACTCAAGCACTTTGGAAAGGGGTGATAATTTAAAGGATGATATCAGTGTTCTGTACCCTTTTGAGCCACCCAACGTGCTTGATTTTGCATAGGTGCTTTGTCTGGACAGCATCTACCTTCATCATCTGTGATTGAGTCAAAGGCCAAGTCTCTGACAAGTACAACACAGCACCTGCTACTGATAGAGAGTAGATACAAGTTCATGCAAGATGGCTGATCTGGGGTTTGTGGAATATTGCTCTCAGCAGGTGGCCAAAAGCAGCATTCGCCTATGTCATCCTTGCTGATATCTCTGCATGCAGCTCCAGTGTCCTTTTTTTGGCAGCCTCTTGGAGCTTGTGTGCTTTTTTTTCAATAAAGGTCTTTGCACAGCTGGATATTATGCTCTTTATTTGTTTATCTATATGCTGCCATGTCCATGTAAAGATGGGCTTTCTGTCTGCAAACTTAATGTTTGTAGAGTTTTAGAGAACTCTACATAAATAATCTAGGGGGACTATTTTTGTAAAAATAATGTCTGACTGACATAGCTGGACCAGATCTGCTCTCTTTGAGGGAGTTTGGGTGGGGGAATTTGGAAAAATATGAAAAAATGAGTTAGTTGTAATTTAAGAATGGGTGATCAGATCTTAATAAAATTTGATATTTAGAAGGATCTTGTGCTTCAGAGCTCTGATTTTAAATTCCGACCAGATCTGATGACATTAGGGGGAATTGGCGGGGAAAACCTGAAATTTTGGGAAACGGGAAATTTGACATATCTTTATCTTACAAATAGGTGATTGGATCTTAATGAACCTTGATATATAGAAAGATCTTATGTCTCAGATGCTCCATTTTCAGTTCGAATCGGATCTGGGGAAACAGAAATCTTGGAAAGGGCTTAGACTGGAGAGATCAGGATGAAACTTGATGGGAAGAATAAGTACAAGTTCTAGATATGTCATTGACATAATTGGAATGAATCCGCTCTCTTTGGGGGAGTTGGGGGGATTTCCAGTGCTTTGGCAAGTTCGGAGTTTCTGGCCGTGCTAGGACGATGAAAATTGGTAGGCGTATCAGGGACCTGCATAAATTGACTTGGTAACAGTCATTTCCCCAGTTCAACCATCTGGGGGGCTGGAGGGAGAGAAAAAATTGAAAAAATGAGTTATTTTTAACTTACGAATCGGTAATCCGATCTTAGTGATTTGATATTTAGAAGAATCTCGTGTCTCAGAGCTCTTATTTTAAATCCCGACTGTATCTGGTGATATTGGGGGAGTTGAAGGGGAAACGGGAAATCTTAGAAAATGCTTAGAGTGGAGAGATCAGGATGAAACTTGGTCAGAATAATTAGCACAAGTCCTACATACGTGATTGACATAACAAAACTTAATCCGCTCTCTTTGAGGGCGTTGGGGGGGGGGGGGGTGTTAATCAGAAAAATTAGAAAAACTGAGGTATTTTTTAACTTAAGACGGGTGAACGGATCTTACTGAAATTTGATATTTAGAAGGAACTCATGTTTCAGAGCCTTTTTTAAAATCCATACTAGATATGGTGACATTTAGGGGAGTTGGAGAGGGAAACCGGAAATCTTGGAAAGTGCTTAGAGTGGAGAGATCGGGATGAAATTTGGTGGGTAGAATAAGCAATTCTTGCTGATATGTGATTGATGTAACCAGACTGGGTCCGCTCTCTTTAGGGAATTAGGAGGTTAGTCCAGTGCTTTGGTGGGTTTAGTCCTTCTGGACGTGTAAGGACGATGAAAATTGGTAGGCGTGTCAGGGACCTGCACAAATTGACTTGATTAAGTCGTTTTCCCCGATTCGACCATCTCGGGGAGGGGGTGAAGGGAGAGGAAAAATTAGAAACAATGAGGTATTTTTAACTTATGAGTGGGTGATTGGATCTTAATGAAGTTGGATATTTAGAAGGACCTCGTGTCTCTGGGCTCTTATTGTAAATCCCGACCGGCATCAAGCCTCTGATTTTCCTTTTAAATCAATCTTTTGATTCTTAGAATTTTGCTAGAGCACATGCCATATGGGCTCTTGGCTCTTCAGACCTCGTCACGAGTGCTATATGAGCTCTTAGCTCTTGTTTAATATGTCAGTATATCTAAAATAATCAATTTAGTTTTATTATTCTTATATTTAGTAAATTCTCATCAGTATTTTCTTTCTTTCAATCAATTCCTTTCAAATGTACTGAAAATCACTTAAGCAAATTATTTATTGATTGTTCGAAACATTTTTTCCTGAAAACAAAATAGATTGCTTCAAAAATTGAAAATGGGCAGTTTTATGTATGTATCAATTTTCTAATTGTCTACAATTTTGATTGATAATGAACCACAAGTAAAAATAGTAAAATAAATGATTCATTTAATACAGTGAAACCTGATTAAAAATCTTAAATTGTCTTTCCTAGGATTTATAGGCATAGATCAATAACTATGCCTTGGGGATAATATGACCTGAGGATAACAGCCTGAGGAAAGGCCTGTAAATTAAAACTTTTCAGCTAGGATTGAATTGCCCGGAGGGAATTTGATTTGGGAGTAACTTTCCACAGAGAATTTTCTTGTGAGAGGAGGGAATTTTTCATGAATGAGGGGGGGGGGCTTGATTTACCGGCATTACTTGAAAAATAACAGAAAAGAAGTTAAAAAAGATTAAGTTTTTCAACTGAAAGTAAGGAGCAACATTAAAACCCAAAATGAATAGAAAATATTCCATTATAAAGGGATTTCCCCCTCCTCAATACCTTGCTATTTATGTTAAAGTTAGATGCTAAGTTAGATTCACCTCCTTCATTCTTCCTTTTTCCCTTGTATTATTACCTGACTAATACCTTGTTCTTTCCTAATTATTACATTGACTTTTGTTGTTGTTTGTGCTATCGCAGCAACCCACTAGCATTGACTTGGTAAAGAACTAAGTGTCTTCTATGTATCATTTATTTTTTTACTAGCTGCTCAGTTTCTAATTAGGTTGGAGGGCTAATTAAATTGTACGTTCTAGTGCCCCATACAAGGATTGAAAGTGATTAGAGGGCTACCAGTCCCACCATGTGCCCTTCCCCCCTGGTCTCTCTTTAATCTCCTATGGCATCTGATCGAAATCTCCGGATAGCCATTTTTTCTCAGAATAATCAAAAGGCCCATTAAATCTGATTCCAGGGATGACATATCTCACACGGCCCGAGGACAAGGGTCTGTAAATATTGAAGTTTCCCATTGTTTACAGATAAGTTTCAACTTCGAAAAAGGGTAGGCATGTTTTATTTCGCATCAATAGACTAGAAAATTTTCAAGGATCATTTCCTGGGCTAAGAGGGCCTCAAATTTGCTTTGGGGGCTTATCAGATTATTAACAATTTCAATGAAGAAAGACAAACGAGAAGTTCCTCTTCATTATCATTGGAATATTTCCACCACACTTGTGTGATGTATGACAGAAATTCTCTTATAACCTTTATATAGGGTGCTTTATCCAGACATCAATTGAATGGAAATGTCGAAAGATCAAAAATTGAAAGCTAAGTTTGTTTTAGCCAAATTAGAGATAAACCAAATCTTTGATTTCGTTTGAGAGTTTTGAAGAATTGATAATATTTTTTCTCTCAATTGTCTTAATGAATTATTAAATCCAAAAATGATTCTCAATTCAGGGCAGTGGCTGTGAAATAAAATTTAAAAAATGTACACCCCAAGATTTCCAGAATAGGTGGTATAAAAAGGTCAGATTTGTAGGAAAAACTTGGCAAAAAAGTCTCGAAATGTTTGAAAAGAAAACAAAAAATTACAATGGAAAAAGAGCATAGAAAACGTAAAAAACAAAAAGAAAGTGGATAAAATGGAGGAAATTAAAGAAGAAGTAAGAAATAAAAAGTAAAGAAAAACTACTCGAAATCAAAAAAATATTGAAAAATAAAAGAAAAAGAAAAAAATGCAGTAAAGAAAAAGTAAAACTTAAAGGGCAGCGTAATATTTTGCATGCAAAGTGAGGCTTTGAAATAAAAAGAGCTTAAAGCTTAGAAATGAGACGGAGAATAATCAACTGCCCGTAGATCTGCAAATTTAGACACAGGAGAACACAAAAGGGGGGCTCTGGGGCCCAGGCACCATTTAAATCCTAAGTTTTCTCGAATTTTTGGGATCTTCTTATTCAAATTGGAAGGTGAAAGTTTTAATTTTATTATTGACAAATTCTGAATCCGAAAATTTCTATCCTTTGAAAAAAAGGTGACCCGAGGACCTTTGCAATTGATTTTTTAAGCCTAAGTTGGAAGCCTGTGTATTGGAGGGGTTCACAGATGCCCCCTAAAAAATAGATTTTTAGGCAGTTCTGGTTCTATATTATAGGGTTAAAAAAAAAGATACGAAATATATATTTTAGCTTAATTCGTTACCCTTCTGTTCATCTGCTTATGTTCCAAGTTATTTCCCATGTTTAGTTGGCCTTTATGTTATTTTTTTTTAGGTATTTTAATGTCAACGGGTGATATCATATCTCAAGTGGGAGTTGAGAAAAGGCCTGTAAAGGAAATTGATTGGAAAAGAAATGGGAAATTTAGTGCATTTGGATTCTTCCTAGCAGTAAGACATATATATTAGTAAAAATTCCTTAGCTCTTTTCTTTTTTAAGACTGTCTGTATATTTTCCAATTATTTATCATTCATTGTTGTTTTTTCTAATATCGTAAATTATGTTAACGTGTTGAACACAAGAGCCAAACTTAAGCGCAAAGCAAGGGTGAAGACGTGAGAACTATGCGGGTTCTAATGTAATATGCAGTGAGGTCTTTCAGATTATAAAAGCCTAGTGAAGGCATTGTGAGGTTCTGAGTTGTGAATCTCGCAATTGTAAATTGTGAACCTCACTACAAAAAGTGAGACAGATTGCAGAGAGATGATGCAAAATACAGAGGATACAATACTAATAAAGATGTTTTTAATGGTAATTGTACGGGTAAATTATTACTGTGTTTTAATCGTCTAGAGGATCTTTCCGTGAAGGAGGAGCAGAATTTTCCGGTAATTAAAAAAAAATGATAAGAAATAAAATAGAAAAAAATTCTTTTCTACTGAAGTAAGGAGCAACATTAGAACTTAAATCAAACGGAAATTATTACGTATACGAAGGGGAGAAAGGCTGAGATGGATGGACACGTTCTGCAGATGATGGATGACAGATTGCAAAATATTGTTCTTTGGCCAACCATCAAGAACCAAACCAAAATCAGGACGTCCCCCCTTCTCAGTACCTCGCTCTTTACGCTAAAGTTTGAATTTATTTCCCAATCCTGTTTGAACCAATCCTGAAACACGAGGATCGTATAATTAGAACAATAAGAAGCTTTTATAAAAGTACTAAAACACTTGTTAAAACAGTTAAACGCGGCAGTACTCAAAGATGTTGCGCTAATCTAAAAGCTCCATAATTTTGAAACAAACTAAAGAAAAATCGTGAAACTACTGTTTTTGATAGGAACTCTGTTTTCTTTTTTTTTCTTTTTTTTTATGTCCTCGGTATATAACGTTTTTTTTTAAAAAAAAAAACCAACTAATCATTAGAGCTGCAGAGAAGAAAGATTAAATAATTCTAGAACATTTTACAAGTCTGTGATAAAAAAATATTATTGAGGGCAATAGCCAAGAAAATACGATCTACCGTTCTTTCATGGTAGAGCCTTTCATGATAATAAAGAATTATCTGCTTTCAACTATATATTTTATAGTGATTCAACACTATAATTTGCTAAGGGGGATCGAAGGATTTTTCCACCAAATATTTCAAAAAGTCTACTTTAGGCCAAAATATTTCTTATTAAGATGAAAGATGACCTTGCTTCTTCCCACTAAACTTTGAATTAGTGTAGACAAGACCCTTGCGTTAGTGGATAGAACTGTGTCACTAGGGTTCTACACCTCATGCTACTACTACTACTAACAACTCACTGCAGCGCCAAGCCACCTGAACCTGGCATAGCTAGGTACGCTCCTCCTCCATCGCAATCTATTTATATTCTCCCTCTTTACACTCCCTAGAAGTTCCAATTTCCCTTAAATCCTTCTTTGCAACCTTCTCTTACTCAATTCATAGATGTTCTGATTTTTTTTTGGTTCTTGATGGTTGGCCAAAGGACAATATTTTGCAATCTGCCATCAGTCATCTGCAGAACGTATCCAAGCCATCTCAGCCTTTCTCTCATATAGCCCTAGAAAGCGGGATAGAACCACATTTTTCGTATAGTTTACTATTTGAAATATGGTCAGCCAGACGGGTACACAAGGTTCGCAGGAAACCATATTTTGAACGCTACACAAAGATACATTTACTGAAAAAAAAAAAAAGATAATTACATCAAAGTTTGCTTCACCTGCAGGGACAAAAATATATAAAAAAAAACAAAACAAGAAAAGCGAAAACTTGAAATCTTGGGAAATAAACCCAGTTGTTAAAATTTCCCCCGTGTCCCTGAAAATGGTCAACATTATTGTAACTTCCTCTAAATTTTCGTATAATTTCCGTATTATTCGCCAATATTTGCATTGTTTCAAACTTATGAAATATATCGAAAATTTATAATTTGCGGAACTTATTGGAATTTAGAAATTTATAGGCTAATCTACTTTAAGAAAGAAGTGCTTCAGACCGATCTTAAATTCTTGTTGAAGGCGTTTTGGGTATTATGCCACTAAGACGCTACTTAATGTTGCACTTTTTTTGACGATGACAAATAATTTATTGCGGAATATCAAAATAAATAATCGCAATATATCTATATATATATATAAATAAGTTGTATGTGTGTCTGTCGAGTGATGTCATGTTTGTGTGTCGACTGACGTCATGTTTGTGTGTCGACTGACGTCATGTTTGTCGACTGACGAAATTACAGACCGGGACATCGGGAGCAAATGACGACCGGGGCACCGGGACATAGGGAATATAAATGACGACCGGGACACTCAAAGAGAAAGCGACCGGGACACAAGGAATGTTCGATAAGCAATCACCATCAACAAAGCACCGGGACACAAATGACGACCGGGACACAGGGAATATAAATGACAACCAGGACACTCAAAGAGAAATTACAGACCGGGACACCGGAACACAAATGACGACCGGGACAAAAATGACGACCGGGACACAGGGAATATAAATGACGACCGCGACACTCAAAGAGAAATTACAGACTGGGACACCGGGACACAAATGACGACCGGTACACAGGGAAACAACAACAACGGGGACGCCGGGGGGGCACAGGGGGATATATAAATGACGACGGGGACACAGGGAATGTTCGATTAGCAATCACCATCAACAAAGCTCAAGGGCAATCATTAGAATAAAGAAGTATAGATCTGAATACAGATTGTTTTTCCCATGGACAATTATATGTTGCATGTTCAAGAGTCGGTAAACCTGACAATCTATTTATATGCACAGACAATGGGACAGCCAAGAATGTTGTATATTCGCAAGTTTTACGTAGTTAAATATATATATATATATATATATATATATATATATATATATATATATATATATATATATATATATATATATATATATATATATATATATATATATATATATATATATATTCACAGGTGGGACACAGCGACACAACTACAATGGCACGTAACTAATATGGCGCGTAATGACTTACGCGCGTGGGGGGGCTTGGGGGGGAGCGCAAAACGCCCCCACCAACTAGGTGTTGGGGTGGCGCGAAGCGCCACCCCAACAGCTAGTATAACTATAAATTAAAATGAGCGGTGAAATATTGTCGGAATGATTTCCTTTATCGCTGTGTTGCCCCGGGGTTGTATGGCTGTAGCTTGTTGCGGTGCCGGGTGTCGTGCTTGTTTTGTGTAATGTTCGGTGGTAGGATATCGCGATGCTTCTGTGATGAGATAAGGCCATGTCCGAAGCCCATTAGAAGTTCGTCTTGTTTCAAGCGTTGTTAGACCTGACAGAACAAGACATTCTTCATAAGGTAACAGTGTATCCCCCAAAATCACTCGCAATGCACGCTTTTGTATTCCCTCAAGTTTGTTAGTTTGCTCTTTTGTTGAGACCAACGTGCCAGACTGGGCAGACATATTCTAGCATTGGTCTCATGTGAGTTTTGTAGTAAGTAAGCATTGCATCTTTGCTTAGACTAAATCGGCGTAATTCTGCCAAAGACCTTAGTAGAGGGATAATTTGGGAAATTAAATGATTTATATGGTCGTCATATGTCAATCTATCGTTAAAAATGACACCCAGAATTCTCATTTTCTGAACTACTGGTATACCCAATTCAGGTAAATCTGGTACCCTATACTTTAAAAATGAAATCCTCGTTATTTCTGATTTCGTTCTATTTATGGTGAGTTTTTTTTGCTGAAAAATCTCGCTTCAGTCTTGTTACCATTTCCTGTAGGTCTAGGATTTCGTTCTGCTTCGGTAGTACTATCATTGTTAAGTCGTGTGCGAACTTCGCGTGGTCTTTGTGCCACGTAGCTATCATGTTGCAAAGTAACAAGAATAGGGTAGGGCCTAGCTTAGTTCCCTGAGGTATACCACATGTTAGGGTCGTTGTATCTGACAGCTCATTTTTGTATTTGGTCTTCTGTTTTCGTTCAGTTAGGAAACTTTTAACTATCTTGAATAAAAAAGGGTGAAAACTTTACATGCATTTTAATATTTCCTCGTGGCTAGAGGTGTCAAAAGCCTTCCTGACATCTGCTTGTAGAAACTTATGTATATATCTCTTATATACGTAAATATTTATGTATTATATGCAAAATTATTTCTTATTATCTCTTATATACATAATTGCATTTATGTATATATCTCTGAAACTTCTTGTAAAGGAAATATAGCAAGTTACTAAACCTTTGAGCAAAAATTTTCTCTCTATTGACTACACTATACCATGGTAAACTTTGATAGGTAGCTAGCAACTATTGAGAAAACATTCTGGTCAAAATTTATAACTTCACGTATATGGTAGAAAACAACTCCTACAACAGGGACTTGTATGGGGAGACTCGGGGTCCACCTTCCCCTGCCTCAATTATAAATTTTACCAAATTTTGGGGCACTTTTCGAATTACCAAATAAATCTTTTGTTAGCATTGCTCCAACCCCGGGGGTGGGAAATCGAGCATGTATGGCTGTCTCACTACTTGTAGTGTTTAACTATGCAGAGACTCACAATGCACTTACTAAGCTTTGCATTAGAAGGTGTCTTCATATTTAGGTTAATTACAACGGACTTAAATTATAAACAAAAAATAAATATTTTCAGAGGAAAGTAAAGATCCACGTTAAACCTTAAAATGATCAGAAATATCCAATATATAGAAAAACTACTGTTCGCATCATCTCCTTTGCTTCAAGCGTAAGTTTTGCATAATCTCTTGATTGTTATTGCTACTACCTAAAACATGTCCTATGCTAGGCATTAAAGACTGGATATGTGGGTATCTCCTTGGCCACAAGCTCCTTTCTCCGTCCCTATCCATAAAACGGCTTTCATGGAATTTCAGGGAAAGTGATCCAAGGAATTTTTCAAATTTTTCACAGATAAAGTTGAGTCAGCATAAAAAAAAGTAAGACAAATACCAATTTTGTTTAGCAATTCTGACAAGGACTCCCGGTGTAAAATTTCCCCATTGGAATCACCCCTTGGAAGCTTCCCTTCCCATGGAAAATTATTCTCATGGAAAATCCCCCTCAGAAAATCCACCCCTCTCAGAAAATTCATCCCCCCCTCCCCAAAAATGTCTGTATACTTGCCAATAACGAATACTGTACCTAAACAATTGGCAAATGTCATGGCTTACAGACCTTTCCCCAGGGGATGTGGAGGATCGTATTATCCCCAAAAACATAGTTACTGGAATTTTCAACTATTCTTAACCAAGTGGCTATCTCAATTTTTATCGGACGATTTTCAAGGGAAAAAGAGGGTGAAGGGGGCCTAGTTGCCATCCAGTATTTTTGTCACTTAAAAAAAACCATTAAAAATTTTAATTACCGTTCGAATGAGCCCTTCCTTATATTCTAGGACTATAGATTCGGTGTGAACACCCCTGGGAAAAAACAAACAAAAGCAACAACAACAATTAAACATGCATCCTTGATCTTCCTTCTGGCAAAAATACAAATGCCACATTTTTGCAGATGGGAGCTTGAAACTTCTATAATGAAATGAAATCACTGTATTAAATAATAAATATTAAATAATGTATAAAATATAATTTATAGTAAATAATGAATAATAAATAATAGATAATATATACCAAAAAAATAACATATAAACAAAAATAAAGACAGAAGGAGAAAGGAAGACTGTTTTCCTACTTTAGTAATTAAAATAGATCAGTACTTGAACGAGGCCTTAGCCCTACTCATCCATCCAATTACATAGGTCAAACAGCATAGCCATACACAATCAACCGCAAAGAATAATCTATGGACAGGCAGTCGTCTCGTAAGTAAGTATAAGTCGTCATATATGGAATATTTACAATTTATGCTTTGTACTCATGTGATTGGCTCTACTTTAAAGCTGTTAAAGAAAATGCATAAAAACTAGATTAATACAACTTGACTGTTTTTAAGAGTATACTACTATAAATTTTTTTTATTATATTACTGTTGTATTATAATTACATAAAATATATTTTGTTTACAGCAAAGCACAAATAATACTCTTGCCTTGATTTATGCATTCTAAAAGTAATGTTTTGTGTTCCTTATCTCATCATGGCATCAGAGGCGCCATTTGGGGGGGAAGGGGGGTCAGGGGTGGGCAAATACCCACCCCAGATTTTCCAGGGGGCCCAAGCTTCCACCACAAAGGGCCCTTTGCCGGCCATAATAATCCATTATGTCCAACATAATCCATTCTGTCCAATTGATTTGAAATTACTGCACGCCTATTAACCAAAGAGCGTAATTACTTGACAACCCTTGGGGTAATTACGCTATTTGCTATTAATTAAACCTGTAAAGTAGGTAAGATACATAATGAAATTCTCGAGTTCTGTCGAATGCCCATTTCCTAGATAATTACGCGACACGAAGTGAGTCGGGGGGGGGGGGGGGCAAGATAAGGTTTATGCTCACCCCAAGATTTGTTCCAAATGGCGCCTCTGGATGGCATACTTCATCATGCTCATTTTACTAGCCTTAACACACTGTTAATTGTTGTGACGGTTCAAACGCAAGACTTGATAAAATTGAATTTATTTAAGCGGCGTTCACACGCGTGTCTGGACACCTGTATGTCTAGACACTAATATCCAGGCAGTTCCTTTTTACCTGTTGAATTCGGTGCTTGACTGCAAAAAGCTATAGTTACGCATCCAGTACGAGAGTTAGAGCTCAGTGTCTAGGATTTCAGATCTGACCAATCAGGAAGCTGCTTCTCTCACTAAATTTATGATTTGCACTTAAAAGTCGGGTTTACATGTGTGTCGGAATGTTCTTTGACTCTTCAACAAGGGCAGGATCAGAAATACAAGTTCAGGCATGGAGGTCTTGCTGGACCTGTGTATGTACGTCACTTTAGATCTCTTTCTGTTTTTCAGGGCCCTGCTGTTAGGGCTTGGTACAATGCGTTAGACAAAATTATTGGACCTTTAGCAAAGAGAGCAGCTCTCAAGAAAATGGCGGCAGATCAGCTTTTCTTCGCACCATCTTTCCTAACTATTTTTGTGAGCTATATGGCTTTAACCCAAGGAGGTGGGAAGCAGGAAATTATTCAGAAATTAAAGAAGGAGTATCTTCAAATTTTAACGACCAACTATAAGGTAAACCACTAGGCAGTACAGCAAGGCCGTATCCAGGAGGGACCGGGTTTAACCCCCCTCTCCCCCCAAAAAAAACTGCCCAACTCGTAAAAATGTAACGAAAATGCATATAGGCAAATTTCTTATACGTTTTTTAAAGTTTCAAAGTTTTTTTGTACCAAATCAAAGCCGTTGATCTGTACCTTTACCCTAAAGCACTTTTACCCGTTTGGGACGGCTTTTACCCTACTTCAAAGTTTTGTGAAATATCGGGAATAGTTAATTATATTTGCAAATATCTTTTGAATAGTTAATTACCAATAAATACTGCTGACTTGTTCTTTCAGACTTCAGGGCACATGAACACTAAACTGGGCACCAGAACATGGTTAAAGTCGGCTAGCCTGCTTTGCCTCCCAAAATCTTCAATAACTAGGCTAGACCTACTTTGTGCAGACCATTGTAGAGAAATTTAACCAGTACGATCATAATCAAAAATATTTGTTTGCTACAGTCTCGCCGTGTATAAAAGCTCCTCCTATTTTCTCTTCTCTTAAGGATCCAGTGTATATTTCTCAGTCACTGAATAATGGTGCGAATTTGTATTATTAATGATTGCGAAAGCATAAAGAAATGAGGTGAACCGGCGAAGTGGGTCACTACTGTTCCATCTCACAAGTATGACTTAACTGATCCAGGAGTCCTAAAAGGGGGGTTTCGATTAAATTTTAGTGCTAAATTCTAATCAACACTGCAACAGAGAAATAGCCCGAATTTCATAAATAGTGGGAGAGGGATCCACGAAGTGGCAGCACTATTTGAAATTGGACAAAATTTTTTACAACAAATGGGCAACCTAATAGTTTTAGCAGAGATTATCTATTATGTTTCACAATAATCTGTGGCTTTAGCGCCATTATTGGCGCAATATTGCGCCATGAAGCTTCAAAACTTTTCTTCTTGGTAAGGAAAAATATTCCCTTGAATTTTAACCTTTTTTTTGGGCCAAAAAAATGTCCTTCGTAATTTGGTATAGGATCTTTGTTTTTCTTCTAATAACTGGTGCAATAGCCCTATTCAAGAAAATACCAAACGTCTGTTAGAACTGTTTTTGTGAAATTCTTATTGAGTTTTCAGAAAATTCAAGGACAATAAAAGAACTGTATTTGTATTATTAAGAAGAATATAAACTAATGCTTGTTGTTATTATTGTTGTAAATATTATGCCACGAACTTGCAAATTACGTAAAAATTCTCATCAGAAAGCACTTTTACGGCTCATTAAGTTAACTCTCACGATTTTTTTCGTTATTTCCCAGTTTCTGGTTAGCGTGCAAGTTTGGTATAAAACTTGGAATGTTTCAGAATTATGTTAAGATTATTTAAAATTATTTGATCATTCTAGTTACCAAGTTGCTTGTCAGCTGCTTATCACACTTTTGTTCGTCCAGGGTATATTTGGAGCCAGATGGAGGGGGTATGGCCCCCCACTAGATCCACCAATGGCCTTGCTTGCATAATTTGCTGTAGCTTAATTAAGCTTTAACATGACATAGCAAAAAACTTTCGCAGATGCCAAAACAAACGATTTTAGTCATGCGCATTTTTAGGATTTTTTTTTTTTTGGAGAGAGTTGCGTGTTTTGCTATTTTCTTTGATTCTTTATATTCAGCTCTCGTTTTAGCTGTCGTGGCATAATTAGCTTCGCTTTCTAAGAACATTGTTCTCGTCTAGACTTTAAGCGGTAGCTAACAGAATTTTATAATGCCCCTTTCTGCTTTTGAATATCTTTGTCCATCTACCTTTGGAGCTGGCACCGTTATTTGGCATTCCCCTGTTATTTGGCCTGCATTTATTCAGCCTTGCAGCTCCTTCGCTAGGTGTTGTTTCATTTCTGCAAATTTGTGACTCCATTTTCTTCAAACATTACGGGAATTCTTACTGGGAACTGGGACTAATCCTTCGGATTTGGCATAAGTGCAAAGACCTGAGCTGGGAAGCTGGCTGTGAGAACTGCCCCCTTGAAAAATTAATACGATAAACTTTTGCAAAGTGAAATTCGTGAAATCAAGAGAAATCCCTGTCAAGGAAACTAAATTAGCAGATAATTATTTTAGTTTTAGTAGTTTAAATATTTGATTATCTCCTTTTTTGACCAAAGAGGCAAAAATTTTTTAAACTAGTATTTGATTATCTCCTTAATGAGCTCCTCAGTACTACAGACAATAAAAATCAAACCAATATCAGTAAATATATATATAAAAAGGAAGTGACTAAATTTAATTTAGCTGTGAGTCTGCATTCATGCCGACCACATAATTTCCCTTTTGAGAAAAAAAATGATAAAACTATGGAATTGAAATCTCAATGTTAAGCGCCAAATTTCCTAATCAAATGTCATCTCGTTATGGCATTGTTTAAATAAAATTTATTTTTACCTTGATTATCCTTCTAAATTCATTCTTTGTTGTTTTTTTTTTCATTCTGAAACCAATGTTATCTTTACTGTTTGTATTATTACAGCCATGCCAATTATTTTCTTTTTTATCTTTTCAACATATTGTATTCTTCCTTATCCTCTAGACGCTCGATTTGTCTTATTTCTTTTCCTGTTATCCAGGCTGGGAATACCTATGCCACACGCGTGCCTACCCATGAAAAAGTCTAATTTCGCTTATGTTTCTTCTTGTTTATATGTTCTCCGAAGCAGCTGCATCTCGGTCTGGCTTTGTCTAATGGTTGAGATTGTAAATGATTGTACTGTTTATATCTCTCTAGAGAGGTGCAGACCGAGTTTTGGTTAAAAAAAAAAAAAAAAAAAAAAAAAAAAAATCTCGGAAACAATAGAATTTAAATTGATCATTGCTTACTTAGATATTTGAGCATTTAATTGAATGAAAATACATATTAATGACCTCACTTTTTTAATTATTTGAATTTTCTGATTCTTTTATGAGGATGCAGGAGTGGATCCAGGATTGTTTTTTAACTGGCGGCGCATAATAAGTTTCTTCGATAAACTTACGAACAAAGAAATACTAGCAATTTAAAAGGAACCTCGACAATTATGCGTCGTAGGTTGTAGTGTGAATGGTCGTAAATTTAATCTAAAATCTGGTGAGGGTTAAAGTTTTAATAAATCTGTTGAAATTAAAATGATATGAAAATATTGATACAAAAAATAGTAAGTTATAAAAACTACTCCGCACTAAAAAATAAATAAAAAGCTGTTCACCATCTAAAAACAATATGATCTTTAATATTTTCTGCATAATTTTTCGACTTTGCACTTCTTACCACTGTAGCGAGTGAGTTAAGCTTTGTATTGTCAAAAAAAAAAATTGTTCTTGAACCATCTTTTGCGGTCATGCACTCTTTGTGACAATTTGTCTTAGGTCAAACCATTTAGCATGTTGCCTAACTTTACGGCATCGTTTAGTAACTATGATAGTAATGAAGAGTAGGAAATGAGGATAAAGACACAACTTGTATATTCGTAAAAGATATATTAAACATTAAATACTAGTTCATTTAGGAGTGTAACAAGAAAAATAGAACAAAGAGATAGAAATACAAGACATTGAAAACGAGGGTTTTAAATATAGACAATAAAGCATTCACTAATCACTATTTCTTTTTAAAAATAGTGTTTTAATAAACAGTGTCAACTTCGACGAAATATCAAAAATTTGCTAATCAAAATTTCACTTTTCATAACCACTTAGCGTATCTTTTTACTCTTTAAAGTTTGATGTATTTTGCTTAAATTGCAGAATTCACAATTTTATAAGATAAAGTCTATTTCTTTATTTCTACTGCCGCCATATCTATTTATTACATGGTCGATGTCTATCTCAATATTTCGGTGAACGTCTATAATGGCTAGTCCTGTCGGCTTAGAGCTCTTCGTTAGTATTTCCTGTTCTACTCATCATAAAATATTCGAATAGAGACCAAATTCGTCAGAAAAATATGAACTCTAATAAAGATGCATGTATGAATGTGCTTTAAACTAAGTATATGAGTCAAAATACTCATTAAAAAAGAAATAGACATAGACATTTTTATTTTCATCCAAAACATATAAATTAAACAAACAATTTACCATTAACGGCCACTCTTAAGACAAAAGAGTCCTGACTGTGGCCGCAATTCTAACCACCATGAATCTGCTAAATCATTTCTTCATATATTTCCCCCACCCAAAAAAAGAAGAAAAAAAAATCCTTGGGGGGGGGGGGGGTAAACAAAAATTAAATACTAAATAAATAAATACCCTTTCCTCTTATCACACTTCATTCCTTTTTAAAAAATGGAATTTAACCATTCTCTTGAATGATGCTAAACTTACTGCCGCTCTGACCGACTCTGGAAGGTCATTCCAGACGTTGAAACCTATGTTCCTGAGAACAAATCCTGCTCTCGTTGTATTTCTTCTCTCGTGAGTCAAATCCTCCGAATTTCGGGTAAAATAAGGGTGATAAAACGAGTTAGTTTAAAAAAAAATCATAAAAGTACTCGTATAAATAATTATATGTTTGTTATTTTTGCATTTGATAGGTATAGATTGGTGATTTAAATTCTCAGAGTTTCAAGCTGTGGTAGATTTACAATTAATTTGTTTTTTCTAATCTTGAGATTTTCAGATATTCAATTCAAACGTTTAAATCTTGACATGTTTGTTGAGCACCAAAATAAAAATTTGAAATTTGGCTCAAATTTAGCATAAGAGGACTGTCTCGTAAAAATTTTGATTTATAAACCACTAACCGTGGAAATATGATTGGATGGTATTTATCAAAATAAGCATAAAAATCCTCAGTGGTATACATAGAAGTTTATACAATTTTATGGACAAATATGTGCAACCTCATAACTATATTTGCATAACTATACGCAATCACATAAAATATACAAAAAAATAACAATATTTTGTGACTGGTTGGTATTGAGAGGGTGAAAAATTCGGAAGTAATACTGTAGTTGTATTCAATTTCCGTGGTTAACTTGAGTGGTGTGAATTTCCGCTTTTTTGCAACATTTCGTTAGTGAATGTTCGAAAACAAAATGCTGTTCCATGATTTAATCTGACAATCTAGAGACCCATCTATATCAGCTAGATAAAAAAAATCTATTTTTCTCAAATGATTACTCCGACCTTTGAAGGAGTATTTCGACTCATATACTTAGTTTCAAGTATATACTTATATGCACCTTTATTAAAGTTCTGATATTCCTATAGAGTTTAGCCTTTATTTTAATGTTTTAGGATGAACAGAGGAGGTGATATGTCATATAATATAGAGCTTCAATGAGATGAAAATAGGCAGTAAAGTGGCCATTTGCTCAACGAAATCCAAAACGTAAATTAATAATGTTTGCACTTCTCATACATTTACTTTCTATTGTAAAAATTCCCTAAAAACAACACTGTTGCAAAAACCACCCCGCTTCACAAAAAAAGCAAACCCAAATTTTATTACAGCCAAAAAAGTAATGATATTGATTTTTGCCTCTGTGCTTTGGCAAGACTCGAAAACAAATCTTTTACAGTTTAAATATTAAGTTTTTCAGCCCCGTTGTGACAGCACAATCCTGAAATATTATTTTGACAACCCAAAGATATTCTAAATTTCCCCTCCTTGTTGTTATGAAAGGAAGATTTTTGCCTTCCAGTTGGTGGTGAGTTTCCCTTGATAAATCTAAATTTAATGAAATACTTTTAGGCTGTATGCGTCATTAGTAAAATCTAACAGAGACCACACAAAGTAACTAAAACTTTGTTTCAAACTTGTCTGCAAAAAGAAACATAATAAAACATAAAAGAAACATAAAAAGAAACAAAAAGAAAAGAAGCAAAAAGAAGTCATAACAAGTAAAAACTTGTTAATAACTCAACAATTAAAAATCAAATACAAAAAATAACTTTCGTCCCAACCCCAACCAGAGTAAGTGGCCCCAACCCCGAATCTGCCACTACGTTAGGGGGTGCCGCCCGCGCCCCACCTGGATCTGCCATTGTAAGAATGCTGTAGTAAAAGCGATGCCTGCTATTTTTTATTCAATGTTAATTTCTGAATAATCAAATTTTGATATTAAATACTGTTAATTATTTTATTAATTAACTTTGTTAATTGTTTTTGTTAAATTGAATTATTTCATAAATAAAGCATCTTTGAATAATGTTGTAAAATAAAATCATTTTGTTAATTTGTTGCATGTTAATTGTTAAATATTATTACTTATTTATTAATAAACATCTTAATTATTTATCTATCCCGTGTTATCTCGCCGAAGATCTGACTCGTACCAGTTTCCTATGCTCTTTACACTGATATAAGTACACTTTATTTACAATACGTAGTTACTAAGGAAAGTGTAAAATTTCAAACTGAATAGAGTAGAGGAGGAGCGTGTGCAGGTTTTTTGGCCTCAGGTGGCCTGTTGTTAGGACGATTTGTTAGTAGTGTAATAATATATGTGTTATATTGTGTATAAAAACATATAATATAATATGTATTTGTTTATATATAATAAACATATAATAGTAAGTAGTAATATAAACATGTTACTTAATGGTACCAAATAAAAATTTTTTACCAAATCAATTACACACATGATATAAACACGGAGTAAAATAAAGAAAGAAAAAAGAACAGAAAAAATAAATAAAACATCTTTTAATCAAACGACTCCGGAATAAATAAAAATAATATCTTAGAGTAACATTTTACAGAAAGGCACTAAACAAGCTATTCAACAAATTTAAAGATTTCTCATACCGCAGTCTCCGTTCCGCGATGGCTTTGATTGGGTAACTCCTTGCAGAGAAACCAGGTTTTTTCTCTTTTTTTTATCACTCAAAAATTTATTTCTGCGAATTAGCTGAATATGTGGTATTTCTAATACGTAGGTTAATGTAGATATTCTGATTTTGTATTAACCTGAGTTTTGACAATTGCGATACATCTGATTTTGTATTAACCTGAGTTTTGACAATTGCGATACATTTACAAGCAAAAAGGATCAAGCGACGGTGGTTTGTTAAATCCGAATGGGTATGATGGGTATATCGAATGGACATCCGAATGGGTATATTGGAAGGCAAATTCTCTGGTCGTGCTTGAATATTTCTCGGAAAAACTATATTAAACGCCTGATAAAAAAATTAAGTATAAACTGTTTGCAGACAAGGAGATGGCTAAATGCTATCAAGTCGGGTTATCTGAAAGATGCCACTAGCCGAAATGGGTATAAGGTTTATTTTCATAGCGCGTTTTATCACTTCAGAACTTAAATTTTCACCGTACTAGAATGAATAAACTGATTAGAATGCAGAGACACAGCCGTGTTTAGATTTGAAATGGGTTCGACACTTTCAGGGGGGGGGTGCGGGAATGAACTGTAAAAAAATATCATTCTATAACTGACATAATCAGAAACTGTATCAGTACATCTAATTATATGTAAGTTTGGCATTATGGAGGGCGGCGAAAGAAACTTCTCAACGCTTAACCTGGTTACATAAATATATGGCCTACGAGGCTCTATAACGATTATTAACAGGAATGCATGTTGCTAAATTATATAGCCCTTAGGTTTCATGGCCTTCCAAACGCCATTATGTAGTGTAAGTCATCTAGCGTAAGATTTTAGTTAAAATAATCCACCAATCAGAAATAAGTTTACATTCTTAGGGATATTAAGCAAATCAGTGTGATAAACCTACCTAGCCAATGTGAAACTGTTTTGGAGACTGCAATGAAGTTCTCGGGATCTAAGCTTATTTCAAAATATGCGATTTATCTAGTGTTTGTGACAAAGGCTCAAATTTATTTTTCTTTCTTAGAATATAAATCGAAAGTCGGAGGTGTTTCAGAAGCACCTACATAAATCGGACCTGTAAAATATAGAACCTGTTCCTTTTAAAATCAGCCTTATCGAAGTTACTGATAAAGAATCGTCGATAATCGGTATTTTTTGAAATTTTAGTGATAGCCAGTAAGTGGTTTAATGATAATGTTTACTTTGGAGCAATTAAGAAGCAGATATCAGCATTGTTGATACAGAAATTATAAATTTGCAATGATTTTAATGCCTAAATTTTACAATGGTATAACGCATGCAAGGGGAGGGGCTTGGGCCCCACTCAAAATCTTAAATTTTCCTGGATTTTTGGGTAGTGTTTATTCGGACCATCAGATAAAACTAGCTTATTTGTTGTTCGACCCCACAATAGAAAGTTTTGTATATGCGCCTGTAACGGCTTATCTTTCTTGGGTTTTAGCTAACTATTATCATTCAACGTTAAAATCATTTTTTTTCTGCTACTATTTGGTTTCTTGACGGGGTTGTGTTACGAGGATGGTCTTAGTGGCTCACGCGCCTCGCAAAAGGTTGAAAGTCGCCCTAATTACAGCATTAAAGGGGCAAAATACTACGGAGAGGTGTAGCATAAATGGGAGACAGTAACAACGGCAATCAAAGGGGTAAAATTAACTTTGACTGAGTTGCCCACTTAATTGGACAATCTGTCTTGGCTTTTTTCTACAATTGGCCATGACTTCCACTTTTCCCACAACTATTCCCTCACAGCATTAACAGCATTTCTTTACAGCATTAAAGGGGCAAAATACTACTGGCGAGGCCTAAGTGTCGTTGGTGCCCCACGCAAAAATTAATTTTGTATCCGCCCCTGATGCTAATTATAAAACAAATGATTCTTTTTCAGATTTGGCCAGCCGTCCAAATGGTAAACTTCTATTTTGTTCCCCTTCAATTGCGGATTCTCGTCGTACAAGTTATCTCTCTTTTCTGGAACACATACCTCGCCTTTGTTTCCAATAAGGAATGAGATTGTTGCACTTTTTAGAAGAAAGTTTAGGTTTTATTTTTAGTTTTTGGCACTTTTTTTGTCACCTTTGATATGTTTTTATGTTGGTTCTCTAATTTTCTTAAGCTGTCATGCTACAATCGAGTACTGATAAAAATATTTTATTTAATTGATAAAGATAGTTCCAGCTTGTTTTAATATAGAACCTTGACAATCTGGGTCTGTCACTTGTTTTTAATTATTTGTGTCAACACTGGACTCGGTTCCCTTCGTTCTATCGTTCTTAAAGCTATGCTACCGTTTTGGGTATGTCTCCATCAAGCATAAAAAGGCTTCGGAACATAATTTTTTAACTTTGTAACTTTAAGCTATAACGCTTATAAAAATGGCAAAAACCCTAAATTTATGTTTTTATACATTAAAGTTTACGTTGTTTTCAAGGTTTATTTTGTTTTGGCCTGGCTTTTTATATAAAAAAAACAAAACAAAAAACATGGGATAGTTTTCATTGAAAAATGTTTTCTGTTCAAGTTTATCATCGTATTCATCTAAAAGCTACAGACCTCGCTTGCTTATTCAGTTCAATAAGCTTTTTTCGTGATCCAAAATGTTAGAATAGTATATTGTTCAAAATTTTGAATTTTGAAGGCTCTGCGCTAACTCCTCCTTAATAAGGTAGGAAATCTGTAATAATATAACTGGCCAAGGAGGCTCAAACACAGGGCTAGGTGGGCCTTTGTCACCTCCTAAAATATTGCAATTTATCTAAGAGAAAACTCCTTATAATTGATATATTTTTATGTTTTTCAATTTACATCTCCGAAAATGCTGAGCCTCCTCCAAAATGTGTTCCTATGTCCGAAGTTAAATCCAAACCATATTTTAATTAGGAATTAGTACTACCGTTGCATATCAATTTCCATGACAAAGCGATTTATTTACAAAGAGGAAGAGACCTACAATAGTAGAACAAAATTATTAGATTTTAGTAGATTTAATGAGGCAGATGAGGAATGACAGATTGCCAAAGATTGTCCTTGTCGGCCAACCGTCTAGGATTAGATGAAAAGCAGTTCGTCCACGAATGGGGTGGGAGGATGTCCTAAGGAAAGATTCAAGGGAATTAGGAAGTTCTTAGGAGGATGTAATGAGGGAGGCTCTGAATAGATTGGGATGGAGGAGGAGCGTGTGTTAGCCTCTGGTGGCTTGATACTGCAGTGGGTTGTTAGTAGTAGTAGTAATAGTAGTATATTACATTTCAAATACTTTCTAATGCCTCAAAATGTTTAATCCCCTTCTCAGCTAACTTCAACTAGAAATGAAAAATTTGATGAAAAAAACACAATAATTCTTTAAAAGGAGGTAGCTTTTCTAAAATTTTCCCTTTTTAATACCGTTTTCAGTAAACTGAGCTAATCAGAGGCGATCCCATTGGCCAACTCAAGCTTGATTTGTGATATTAATTAGCCACATATGGTGTGTATGAGTCACACACACATATGGTGTGTAACCAACATTAAAAAAATATTTAGGAAAATGATCTAAGCAAAGATTACCAGTGTTCGAAATTGGGTAAATACATCTTAGCCAATTTGTGAAAAAGGTTGACCGTTTGTGCCAATCGATGGATATTTGTTATTTATTTAAGGACCAACACAAGGGATAGTATGCAGTATTTGGCAATTGGTGCATTAGAGCTTGCCAAAGAGCATAAAATGTTTTCGATTTTCCCGTTCGATTTTTACTTAAGGACCAATTCTTGACAAATCTTGGTCACTAAAAATTCAGCACCAACCAAAGAATATAAATTGTCTTAGAATCTCACGCATGTTGTTCATTTGAGCACAATACTTGGTACTGCAATGGGTTCTTAGCAGCACTTGGCAATTGGTGCCAACCATATGGTTGGTGCACCATGTGCCAACCATGGTTCTTAGCAGCACTTGGCAATTAGTGCACTGGTGCCAACCATGTGATATAACGTGTCTAATATTTTCAAGTTTATTTTTGATTAAGGACCAATCCTTGGTAACACAATGGAGATTTGATGTTATAGATTGTAATGGGGATTGTATAGAAGGTTTGGGCTCTTGTGTCACAGTGACACATGTGGCACAGTGTCAGATGTCAAAAGCTTTGAAGCTTGTTTTATTAATTTTAAATGATTCCATTAAAAAAATTTTAAAGTATATTTCTGCGATATAGTCCATTTCTGGTTATTCCTGATCTTATCTGATATATTCGACGTTCATTCATTCCAGATTCCATGACTTTAACCTATTGTGCCTCAATTAATAATATTCTGCATATATTACTATTGTCAAATTGGATGGATTTGGTTTTGTTTATTTTTGGTGTAATTGAGGTTTTGTAATTTAATTAACTTATCTTGTGTCTCATCTTCTATCTTGTCTATAGAAGCTAATACCAATTTTTGAGTATTTTTAGAAATTTAAAACATCTGCATTGGCTAGTTTAATCAATTTTGTTCAATGTAAAAGTTTTCTGTTTCTCTGCTTCTCTTTTTTCTGGTTTTTTTCTTTTTTCTGGTTTTCGGTTCGGCTTTTTTCGGTTTTTCTGGTTCTCTTTTTACCTGGTCGTTAAAAGGTGTTGTTTAATTTCTATCATTTTTGGAAATGTGCACTTTCAATAGGCTATTTTAATCAGTCTTATTCCAAGTAAAAATCTTCTCTCTCTGCTTTAGAGGAAGTGTTAGTTGTGATATATGAAATCATTTCATTTTCCGCTCTAAAATTGACTCGTCTCGAAGAATGATTAAATCTGAACTGATAAACCATGATATAATTAACATGACATAAATAAACCACGAATAATTGCTAGGAATCAAGATTTGAGCCAGTAAAGCTTAGAGAATACAAATGTATCGTAAATATTTTACCACTAAAGTGGGACTTAGGCCAAGTGTTTTAGACTGTAGCCAGTAAAGTTTAGGAAATAAAAATACATAGTAAATATTTTACCACTAAAGTTGGACTTATGCCAATTATTTTGGACTTTAGCCTGTAAAGTTAAAAGAAGAGACAATATTTTGCATGCATAAACAACAACGCGTCATCGGAGCTAGCAGCATAGAAAAGGTTTCGGATGTGCGGCCGAAATATTCGGAATTATTATTATTTGTATTATAAAGTGTTTTTTCTTAATGTTCTTCTCTGGTTGTATTAAAAATTTTTCCGTTTTTAGTAGATTTTCGTTTTGATTGTAGAAGTAAAAACTTAAACGTCACCAAAGAATGATATAACTACGTAATTGAAGTGGGAAAACAAAATTCGAAATATACTGTTGTGTTGTTCTTATCACTGTTCTTATGCACTTTTTGTTTTCGTTTTCAACTTCTTTTTTTCTACTTTTGAAGTCCGCATTGTTTTTATCCTTTGCTTGTTTAGTTTCTTGTTGTTACCTGTACTGAGTTCGCCTTGTTACGTATATAAGTGAAATATTTGCGATATTCTTTTTCTCTTTGAATTCCATTGGCCAAAAGTCCTTTTTATTCTAATGTTTTCCTTATCCTCTAAATATTGAAGAACCGGATTAACATAAACTTCCTCCTCTAATCTCACGACGTTTTTAAGTAAAAAGCGTTGCATCTTCGGCATGTTTTTAGGCTAGGGCATTGAATTTTTCATGTGCTTTTAAAGTAAAATGTAAAGAAAAAACAATTTTCTTTACTTTAATTTGACGAAACAGTGAAATTTACGGAATTTCTGCTTTTCATCCCTTTGTTTTTCTTATATCCCTATAATTGACTTAAATATTCTATTGTTAAACTAAGCCTTTCTTTTATTGTTTTATACCAATTTCCGATCTAGGTTTTTTTTATGGTCCAGAGCATTACTTTCTTTCAAGTGGAATAGGGGGGTAGATTTTTTAATATTCTGCTGTTAACCTTATAAGTCTTTCTTTTATTGTTTTATACCTAATTTCGATCTAAGTTTTTTTTTTAATGGTCCAAGGCATTACTTTCTTCAAAATGGAATAGGGTAGATCTTTTAATATTTTGTTGTTAGCGTTATAAGCATTTCTTTTATTGTTTTATACCAAATTCAGATATAGGTTTTTTAACGGTGCTGGGCATTACTTTCTTTAGTGGAATAGAGGTAGATCTTTTTAGAGGTCCTCCCGTTTCAAAATACATTCCATATTGTCCCCGCTAAATTTATTGGTGAAGCCTTTGGAGCGATCAGAAGTCTCCTTTAAAATTTAACCTAGGGTAAATAATCGCTTCTGGGAAATAACTTTCTTTAATGCTTAATCAAACTCAAATAACCACCAAATAAAGGAATGGGTAAAATATTTACATACTAATCATTACTATACCCTTAGCCATAAGGCCATAGTACGGCCAAAGCAAAGGAAAACGTAAAGGATTTTTTGCCGTTGCCATGAGGCCATAGTACGGCCAAAGCAAAGAAAAACGCAAAGGGTTTTTTGGCCTTTGCCATAAGGCCATAGTACGGCCACAGTAAAGCGAAAGGGTTTTTGGACTTCGCCATAAGGCTATAGTACGGCCAAAGCAAAGGAAGCCGCCAATAATTTTTGGCTCTAAGGCCAAAGCAAAAAGAAAAGATATATGTACCCTAAGTACCATGGCGCTTAGGTTTTCACTTCAAAGAATATCAAAAAATTGACTGTTGTTTGATTAAACAATACTTGACCAATAATTTAGCACTAAGTTTTCAAAGAATCGCCGTAAATCATACCTTAATCATAAATAAAGCAGTGTCAGTTTTACCGATACTGTTATAAAACCAAATTTAACTGCAGTCGGAAGTAGTCGCTTTCACGTCCAGAATATGACGTCGTTCAAATGTGATTGTTTACTCGAGCACATCATGTGTGCAAGGGGACTTTCCCCTTGAAGCTTATGGCCTAAACGCGAAAAAAAATGGACTTGGAATGATCGCATCAGTATATTCACCGTTTCATGGTGTATCCCTAGTGTACGTTTTATAACTGAAAAGATCCAATGAAAAATTCATAGAGAAAAACTCTATAGACTTTTTCGGAAACTATTTTGTAAAGCCTCGTCTTGACTGACATCATTCATCCTGTCAACACCATTTTTTGTTGGTGGATCATTTGTGGACAGCCGACTGTGATTTGACAGCCAATATAATAGGACAGCCTTCCAAAATTTCAAAGACTATGATTGGCTGTCCACTCGAAGTCGGTCCTACTGCTGGTAGGGTGAATGGTGTCAATCAGGACGAAGCTTAAGATTTGCGTTATAAAATAGTAGGGATGAGAAATGATCAAGGATGTGTTTTCTGGGATATAGTTCTTTCTCTCTGTTATAATTGGAAGTTTATGGTGATGGAAGTGTAGAAGTACAGATGTTGAATTTGCATGACTAAGTTCGTGAGGAATTCATGGTCTTTTTAAGTCGTGTCTTCATTATGGCTTTTATAGATGAAATAAAGGCTTTTTCAGCCAGCTTCGGTCTCCATTGGCTTTTTTCATGGCCCAAAAAGCAAATAATTTTGCGTTTGAAGTGTTTTTTTTTTTTTTCAGAAAAAGTTTAATCTGGTGAACAAAAATCTGTTCTGACTTCATCTGAAAAGCCATAGTAAAGACAGGGTTAGGCTATACTTGTTAAAGATGATGAATTTATGTTTTTCTGAGAGTTGCCACAGAAGTAAGAATTTATTTTTAAGTCATTCCTTGGGTAACTGCTCACACCATCCTCTGACGTCTATTTCAACTCCATGAAAGTTTGTTCTGTCAAAGGGGACCCTACCCCTAGGATTTATACTGAGAGTAAACCTTTCTTAAGTACAACTTATCGAGACGTCGCTCTTGTGTTTTCACTGTTGTAATCAAAAGTGTTTGAGGGATGCATTCGTAGATAATGCACTATATTAGAATTTGTTTAAGGTCCCTCTCCCCGCCCTTGATTACAGTGAGATTTTATGTGATCAACAAATAACCCTCCTAGCCATATCTTGCTTGGTTGCTTCGTACATTAGTATATAAATGTGTAAAATATATTCGTCAAAAGAGCGGATGTTAGAGAATGTTCAAATGTCAATATGATTGAACTGACAATATATCTTTTTTATTTTAAGATATATTATGTAGAATTTTTGTTATAAGAAGATATAGGTCAGATTTATAACCTTAAAAAGCAATTTCATAAACCCAGGTCCCAACGATGCGCTCAGCGGGTTGTCCCGGGATCTTAACAAACTTATATTTTTAGGTAAATTTTGACTAAATTCAATATATCTTTTAATTGCTCAATTTGCGTGATAAAATTTTTATGTCGAATGTGAGCTTCCGAAGTTGTGCCTTTTGTTGTAGTTTTTTCAATAAATTTGTGGTTTTGAATCATTTATTTTGATTTTAGGAAATTTTGCGTTTCAAAATATTGGTCTCTGTTTCTAAAATCATTCTACTCAACATTAATTTTCATCTTTACCAAATGGTCGATTCTGCTATTTCTGATTAATTAGGTACGAGCTGTGTCTACTTGGGTAGGCAAGACACCAATAGTGATTAAAACACATACAATCGGGGTAGATATCGGAATTCCAAGAAGAAAAGGCGTATCTGCAACTTTCTGTAAATGAGTTGCTCCGTTTCCAAGAATTCTTTTGCAGGTCTTCATTCAATATTAGCATTGGGACGAGTGAGCCCAATCGCTGCATTAAAATACGAGACTAGTGGCCAGAAGAGAAAGGGCGTATTTGTTCACGGACTGATGCTATACGTGGACATTATTAAGGTACTTTACGGCCAGTGTAGCGAAAACCGTACCAACCTCGTCATCAAGTCTTTCTGTTCAATTCCATACTCTTGGCATTTCTTCAGAAACATATCTAATGTCTGTAGCTTATAGGTTGCTTCCACACTCAGAACCCAAAATGTCACCTAGTTGTATTCACGAGAACAGAGTCTGACCGGACGCTCAAAACAAGATGACTCAAGTGGCATGATTCGTTTATGCCATTTCTCGAGCGCTACCGATTGATTCGACATTCCTTCAAAAACCCTGGAGGAGAAAAGCGATGTAGAAACGTCAATAAACTAGAAATCATGGATCAATCACAGTTTGCTGTGTGTTTCTTATTGCCAAAGGAACTGTCTGTCTGACACAGTCTTTATGCAAGATTTTTCGGTTATTTGACTATCGCTTGTAAACATGTAAATAATACAATTTTCAGAATAAATGGGAGACACTGCTGTCGCTAAATTTGCTTTTGGGTTCGACGAAGCTCTGCGTTTTGCTGGTACTTTTGATATCTTTGATATCTTATCCCCCCAAGCCCCCCTCCCCGCGCGCGTAAGTCGTTACGTGCCATATTAGTTACGCGCCATTGTAGTTGTGTCCCTGTGTCCCACCTGTGAATATAGATAGATATATATATATTTTTAACTACGTAAAACTTGCGAATATACAGCATTCTTTGCTGTCACATTGTTTGTCCATATAAATAGATTGTCAGGTTTACCAACTCTTGAACATGCAACATAATAATTGTCCATGGGAAAACAATCCGTATTCAGATCTGTACCGCATTTTTCTAACGATTGCCTTTGAGCTTTGTTGATGGTGATTGCTAATCGAACATTCCCTGTGTCCCCGTCGTCATTTATATATCCCCCTGTGCCCCCGGAGTCCCTGTTGTAGTTGTGTCCCTGTGTCCTGGTCGTCATTTATATTCCCTGTGTCCCGGTCGTCATTTGTGTCCCGGTATCCCAGTCTGTAATTTCTCTTTTAGTGTCCTGATCGTCATTTATATTCCCTCTGTCCCGGTCTGTAATTTCTCTTTGAGTGTTTTTTCTTTTTAGTTTTTTACCTTTTTTCTTTTTTCAGTTTTCTTTTTCTTCTTTATTTTTCAGCGTCACTATGAAATACATATCGTCGAACCTTTGTTTTTTTAACTAAAATCTGGTAGGTATTGATGACCTTATCCAAGTCAATATCCCAAACCCAATCATCATCGCTGTCATTTTCAGTTTTTATATGTTTTGACTCTTGCTGTCCAGGTGGATTTTCATCTAACTGCGCGGTTTTGCGTTCTTTAGCTGCAAGCCTGTTTTCATGCTGTTCTTGTGATTCCTCGGCACAATTTCTTTTCTTACTTTCTCTATCAGCCGCAAGCCTGTTTTCATGCTGTTCTTGTGATTCCTCGGCAAGCTTTCTTTTCTTAATTTCTCTATCAGCCGCAAGTCTGTTGGCATAGACTCTTTGAGCAGCTTCCTCGGCTGTTGCCATTGTAGGTTCTTCAGTCATTTTACAATTAGAAATTTCTCTGTCAGCGATCTTCTTACAATTAAAAATTTGTCTTTGAACGATTTTCTTAAATACCTGTGTCCTGGTCGTCATTTATATTCCCTGTGTCCCGGTATCCCAGTCTGTAATTTCTCTTTGAGTGTCCCGGTCGTCATTTATATTCTCTCTGTCCCGGTCGTCATTTGTGTCCCGGTCTGTAATTTCTCTTTGAGTGTTTTTTCTTTTTAGTTTTTTACCTTTTTTCTTTTTTCAGTTTTCTTTTTCTTCTTTATTTTTCAGCGTCACTATGAAATACATATCGTCGAACCTTTGTTTTCTTAACTAAAATCTGGTAGGCATTGATGACCTTATCCAAGTCAAAAACCCAAACCCAATCATCATCGCTATCATTTTCAGTTTTTATATGTTTTGACTCTTGCTGTCCAGGTGGATTTTCATCTAACTGCGCGGTTTTGCGTTCTTTAGTCGCAAGCCTGTTTTCTTCCTGTTCTTGTGATTCCTCGGCACGCTTTCTTTTCTTACTTTCTCTATCAGCCGCAAGCCTGTTTTCTTGCTGTTCTTGTGATTCCTCGGCAAGCTTTCTTTTCTTAATTTCTCTATCAGCCGCAAGTCTGTTGGCATAGACTCTTTGAGCAGCTTCCTCGGCTGTTGCCATTGTAGGTTCTTCAGTCATTTTACAATTAGAAATTTCTCTGTCAGCGATCTTCTTACAGTTAAAAATTTGTCTTTGAACGATTTTCTTAAATACCTGTGTCCTGGTCGTCATTTATATTCCCTGTGTCCCGGTATCCCAGTCTGTAATTTCTCTTTGAGTGTCCCGGTCGTCATTTATATTCTCTCTGTCCCGGTCGTCATTTGTGTCCCGGTCTGTAATTTCTCTTTGAGTGTTTTTTCTTTTTAGTTTTTTACCTTTTTTCAGTTTTCTTTTTCTTCTTTATTTTTCAGCGTCACTATGAAATACATATCGTCGAACCTTTGTTTTCTTAACTAAAATCTGGTAGGCATTGATGACATTATCCAAGTCAAAAACCCAAACCCAATCATCATCGCTATCATTTTCAGTTTTTATATGTTTTGACTCTTGCTGTCCAGGTGGATTTTCATCTAACTGCGCGGTTTTGCGTTCTTTAGTCGCAAGCCTGTTTTCTTCCTGTTCTTGTGATTCCTCGGCACGCTTTCTTTTCTTACTTTCTCTATCAGCCGCAAGCCTGTTTTCTTGCTGTTCTTGTGATTCCTCGGCACGCTTTCTTTTCTTACTTTCTCTATCAGCCGCAAGTTTTTTGGCATAGACTCTTTGAGCAGCTTCCTCGGCTGTTGCCATTGTAGGTTCTTCAGTCATTTTACAATTAAACATTTTTCCGTCCACGATCTTCTTACAATTAAAAATGTGTCTTTGAACGATTTTCTTAAATACTTTTAATGACGTCATCGTCATAACAAACAATGCGACAAGTAACTTCATGACGACCTGACGTCACTCGACAGATAGACAGACAGACAGACAGACAACTTATTTTTATATATATATAGATATTTTTATATATATAGATTAGCCGAAAAGCCGTCATCGCGAGGTCTTTGTCACCTTCCTCCTCTCAATCAGTAAATACTCCCTGACATCACTTCACTCTGCTCGCTATGATCGAAAGCTCGAGTCCTTGAAAGTGTGGCCTCTTTTTGCTTGGACCTTCACCCGCTTCTGGTCATGCTGTCATTTTTTTGGTTAATAATTTCTTAGAACACACTAACTTTCCCCTTACAAATAAATAAATAAATTGAATTAACGGATAAAAATTTTAACAAAGACAATGAAAATAAACAAGAAAATGCCCGAATACTTTGACTTTACGTCTTGAATGATTTATCAACAAAAAAGAAGAAATTGAAGAAGCTTGATTGTCATTAGAAGACTATTATGTTGCTTACCCTTTTTTCATACCTAAGAGACAATGAATCCTATGCCACCTGGTGTTTTTTTTTTTTTTTTTATCTTAAAAACAAGCATCGCTGGCTGTTACATTATTTTTCCTTTATTTTGTTGATTTGGCAAACATGGCAGCCATTGGTTAGAATTAATCGAAAAACTAAATGTCAATTGCTCACAGTAAAACGACTATTGTTATGTTACCAGGTCGGATTTCCTGTTAATTTTACACAGATTTCTCTGTTTTCAAGATGGGGGGGGGGCGTAACCTTCCTATATGCAGGTTTGGATAATGGCGATTCCAATGGTGCAGTTTTCATTTTAATCCGACGCCATTTTTGAGACTGTTCAGGCTATCTATTGAAATTCCCATAAATTTGTTTTAGCAATAATGAAAATCAACTAGATCATAATGGAGTGCCATTGCATAAATCAACAAGTCATGTAATTATCCGCCCTGGAAAATCATATTTTAAGTTTTTTATTGGATCATTAATGAAGATTGTTATTAGACTGCACTGAACATTTATCGAGGTCTCTACAAAATAGAGGCATTACACGAATTAGAGCTCCCTGGAACACTTTCTTCTTCTTTTAAGTTTTGGATTTATTAAATTTTTGACAAGAAAGTGCTTTCCACAAGCTCAGCCAAGTTAATGGGAATGTTTAGGGGGGGGGTTACAGTAATATACAACGACATTTATTTGATAGTATATAAGGAGTTCTTAGAAACTCGTGCTCAGTTCAATAACAAAGGAATTGAAGGCCAAGAAAAAGTGAAAGTTACGACTAAGGTTTGGAAAATTTAAAGTGAATTTATCAACTTTTGGACAGAAATTAGCCAGCCTGCACTTGCCTATTGAATAATTATAGTGTTTTCCCGCACTTAGCTTATTGACACTAACTTAGCTAATTAGTGTCATTAGCTCGCTGGGGAGTTACTTAATGCTGACGAGAGTTTTCCCAAACGCCTACGTGGTGCACAATTAGCAAAAGTAAAATTTATTATAGTAGAAATGGTGCCTGACAAAGGTGCCAACAACTGATCAAATCGACAAATTTATTCTAAAAAAATAGTGAATAAACAGGATAAGAGGACGCCAGAAAAAAACTTGAGAAGGGTCCCCCCCCTTGGCCCCTAGATCAGCCAGTTAGACACGTGTAAAGAATTTAAGTTATTTCTTAAATTTATCATAACTTGGAAATAAGCTTCCCGCTGAACTAGCTTATACGGATTTTACTATCGTGCCACCGAATTATACAGGAAGTAATTCCGGTTGGATTTCCAAAAGAGTCGGGAAAAGCTGCTGTTAATTAATTTGGTCAAAGTTCAGCTGCTTTCGCTGTTAAGATTGTCTTCACTTTCTATTATTGTGTTACTGTAAGGAGATGTAGATGGGAATCAAATCCCTTTTCAACTTTCTGTTACTTTCCGTTCCGTTGATAAGAGGGTGCCAGAAAAAACTTGAGAAGGGTTCCCACTCGGCCCGTAGATCAGCCAGTGAGACACGTGTAAAGAATTTAAGTTATTTTATGAAGTTTATCATAACCTAGAAATAAGCTGCCCGTTGTACTAGCTTATACGGATTTTATTATCGTGCCACCGAATTATACAGGAAATAATTCCGATTGGACTTTCAAAAGAATCGGGGAAAAGCTGCCTTTAACTAATTTGGTCAAAGTTCAGCTGCTTTCGCTGTCAAGATTGTCTTCACTTTCTATTATTGTGTTACTGTAAGGAGATGTAGACGGGAATCAAATCCCTTTTCAACTTTCTGTTCCGTTGATAAGAGGGTGCCAGAAAAAACTTGAGAAGGGTCCCCCCCCCTCGGCCCGTAGATCAGCCAGTGAGACATGTGCAAAGGATTTAAGTTATTTTATGAAGTTTATCATAACCTAGAAATAAGCTACCCGTTGTACTAGCTTATACGGATTTTATTATCGTGCCACCGAATTATACAGGAAATAATTCCGGTTGGACTTCCAAAAGAATCGCGGAAAAGCTGCTCTTAACTAATTTGGTCAAAGTTCAGCTGCTTTCGCTGTTAAGATTGTCTTCACTTTCTATTATTGTGTTACTATAAGGAGATGTAGACGGGAATCAAATCCCTTTTCAACTTTCTGTTACTTTCCATTCCGCTGATAAGAGGGCGCCAGAAAAAAAACTTGAGAAGGGTACCTCCCCCTCGGCCCGTAGATCAGCCAGTGAGACACGTGTAAAGAATTTAAGTTATTTTATGAAGTTTATCATAACCTGGAAATAAGCTGCCCGTTGTACTAGCTTATACGGATTTTATTATCGTGCCACCGAATTATACAGGAAATAATTCCGGTTGGACTTCCAAAAGAGTCGGGGAAAAGCTGCTCTTAACTAATTTGGTCAAAATTCAGCTGCTTTCGCTGTTAAGATTGTCTTCACTTTCTATTATTGTGTTACTGTAAGGAGATGTAGATGGAAATCAAGTCTCTTTTCAATACCTTCTTCTTCTTGTTCCACTCTCCCTTCCGTTGATAAGAGGGCACCAGAAAAAACTTGAGAAGGCCCCCCCTCAGCCCCTAGATCAGTCAGTGAGACACGTGTAAAGAATTTAAGTTATTTTCTTAAGTTTATCATAACTTGGAAATGAGCTGGCCGTTGTACTAGCTTATACGGATTTTATTTAAACTAATATTCTGGAGTTTTACGAGAACCTAGATCCATTTAGCCTGTCAGGAAAATAGCCATATGATCAGTGGCATCAATTCACGAAAAATTAGATAGGGGGAAGGCTCATGCGTTTTTAATATCTAGGGGGGCAATTTTTTTTCAATGGGAATACCATGAAACATGTTTTTCGGCCTTCATATAATACACTTGCTAGTTAGAACTTACTCTTTGTATCGTTAGTTAAATACTCAAATCTGCTATTGCTAGTTAAAACTCAATTCTTTGTATCTTCATTAGCGAAATCATCTGCATCCAGTGGCGTCAATCGAGAGGCGGGGGCTGCCCCACATGATTTTGAAAAATATCCTTTTTGGGGTATTTTCATTGAAAAAATACCCTTTCTATATATTTTCATAAACAGAAAAACGAAAGATGTCCCCCCCCGATTTTGAATAGTGCCTTTTCGTGAACTGATGCCACTATTTTCACTGCAAGTTTCTGGAAATGTGAAAGATTCAAGTTCTTCTTGAATGATGCAAGCCCATATAGGCTGGTTGGCTTTCCTGATAAGCCCTTTTTAAGTCTTTTGGCTGTTTTCTCTTGATACCAGTGAGCGATGTCCTCTAATTCAAGGACGGTTCCTTTTGTTTCAAAATAGGAAGCAATATTTTCTTTTAAGATTTTTCTTCATTATTATAATTATTGAATTTCTTTTCATTTTCTTTGTTATTTCTCATTCCTTCACTATTTTTATTTATTTTTTTTATCGTCGAATGTTGAACATCACTTTCCTAGTAAGATAATGCTCTAGGTTTGAAAAATTCTAAAAAAGAACTTACCGAAATATCACAGAGTGGTTTTATATTGCCTAAGGATGCTAAACCTCACCACGCTCTGTGGTCAGTCTATCTCAGGAGTAGTCTGCAGCTTCTTCGATTTAATTCTTACTCAAATGATGTTAAAAATGTCTTTTATTCATATTCTAGCAAAATTTTAGGATTTCCTCTGGTTTGTAATCGTCTATGTCTATGTTACATTTAAGTACCAAAGACATCAAAATGAAAATATTTTTTTACCCCTCCCGCTCACTCTTGGACCCTTTTACAACTGAAAACCACGATATTTAGGAATTTTTTTAAGGCAATGCCATATTTTCACCAGTGTTGCCGCATTGAACGGTAAAAATAAATAAGTAAAACAGATTTGGTAACTTTGAGAACATTTTCGGTGGTAGAATTCAAACAGTAACTATCTGTTGATCCTCAGAGACAATCACCCCTTTAAAGGAAAGCTTTATCTTCTTAAGCTGCTCGGTATCATTTAAATTTTACTTATTTTTCGCTGATTTTTTTTGTATCATTTTTTTTCGCTGATCTTCACTTACGTTTCTTTCTTTTTTTTTATCTTGTCACCCATCACTACCAAAAAATTAATATACAGGTCTTTTTCATTAAAAATTCAAAGAGTGATTTATTCTTAATTTTCAAATAATATATGTTTGTGCAAGTTCTAGTTAAGCAATGCAAAAGTCGAATTTCATTTTCACTGTTCTTGATACTATGAAATTCCTTATTTTAATTCCCTACGTTTAAAAAAAAGCTATTGGCTCTGCTATTGCTAATGAGATATAGTTGAACCTCCGATTCAGTCTTGTTTCATCGGTTGCTGGTGGCATCGTGTGTTTCCCTGAATGGAAGCAGGGGCGTCAATTCATGAATATACAGGGGAAGGGGGCAATTTTATTGTTTTCAGTTCTAATCAAAACACGTGTTTTTAAGTAGAAATGCCAAAACAAGGTATTTCCCAAAATCTAAGGAGGATATTGACCCTCTACTACCCGATTGACGCCCCTGCGTGGAAGACTCACCTCACGAGGTGGCTACTACTTTAAGCTGCGATGTTAAGGCTCTGGGTACCGATTTGGATGAAGCAGTACAAGACTTTGGAAACTGGCTGAGCTCTTTGTCCGTTCTGATTATTACATTTCTTTTTTAAATATGCAATTGTTTTATTAGGAATGTAATATTGAATTGAAATATGCTCTGAATAAAATTTTGATGAAACTGTGAGTGGGACGTTGACTTGAGTACATATACACAGTCAAGAGATTGTTTTCGGAAGACCGAGTTTTCCTCCCACTCCTGTTTTAATTGAAAGGCACATTGCCTCAGGAACTTAAATAAAAGGTCAGATGCCAAATGACTAAAAAACGTATACTATTTCTTTCTGAGAAGAAGATTTTAGAAAGTCCTTATTTTTTGGACTGTTCCAGAATAAGATGCACCCCAAATTAAAGACTATGAAAAAAAGAAACAGTCGCCCTCATTATAATATCACATAGAGAAGATTCCAGAGACACTTTCTGAAATGAAATGAATAACCATCTGGAACACATTTCTTTACTGTAATATTTACTGTTGGTACACACAATGCTCAAGATGTGCTAAATTTGATTCTTTTTAAAAACTAATTTTTTAACGATGCCATTTTAAGGTTAAAGTTTATTAATGTTTGCCCAAAGCCTACGTTATTCCGGAGTCACTCCGCTGAAAATGGAATTGAAATGAATTAATGAAATGAAAATGGAATTGAAATGAAATATATCAATGAATTGATATAGATTCAGCTTTTTCTTTAATAACTAAGAATAGTGGTACAAAAGGACCTAAATAAACACAAGTAGGTAAGCAGTTATTATTTCAAAGGGGATATCCGGATGGGACGATTCCAAATTTTTCGCCCATTGAGCCGCAATGCTCTTCCAACGTCAGCAGGCGAATCAAAACAAACTCTTGCCTCGTCTGACGCGAAACCATCGTCTGAAAATTTTCGGGCAATTTGTTCCTTTCTCAGCCCAAATTCATCAAAAAACAACAAAATGTCTTCAATTCCAGCTTTATATGGTATATTTTGAAGGCAAACAACACAACGAGGGTCGGTAAAATTCGGTGGCTTAGCATCCATAAATTGTTCTGGTGGGAAAAGTGGTCTTGGTTCAAGACCTCTAGGATCCATTGGTCTGAAGGGTCGGCTGTTCGACAATAGAGAAGGACGCATTCTTGGTTCTTGCCCTCTTAGGCCTCCTGGAAAACCAGGACCCGGCTGACGGGGGTAAATACCTAGTAGAGAGGGTCTTGCCCGTAAAGATGGATGTAAAGGCCCTCTTGAGCCAAGAAGAGATCTCTCTGGCTGTTTTGGTGGCTCAATAACATTTTGTTTTGGTTCTTCTACTATGGGTTTATTTTCTTCAATTTCTTCTTCTTTAGTTGCCCCCACAATTTCTTCATTTTCGTCAGAGGGCTCTGTCTCTTCAACTTCCATGTCAACATCACCAATGGAATCGGCAATTTGTGGAACATAAGTTGCGGCTTTTTTCCTGGAAATAGTTGATACTTCAATCGTATTTAGACCCATCATGCTGCCATTTTTGGCAGTAGCCTTTTCTGCGTCTTCGGGATTTTGAAACTCAATGATTGCATCACCAGAAGGATCGTTTGAGCTGTCAAGCAGAAAATGTATCCGAACCGGGAAAACACCGGCGTCAGAGAAAAAATCAAGAATATCACGCTCGGTGACTGTTGGTGGAAGTCCCTTGACGAAAGTTGTCTCACTTGCAGGACCCTTTGGCTTTGTTTCATCTATAGTAGGCTTGGCAGTGTCACGAATCTTGGATTTAAAGTATTCTTCGACAGGGGCAAGCGCGACTGGAACAACCTTATCATCAAATAATACGCCACTGTAAAGGAGTTCACGGGCCTTTTCTGCTTCCTGTAAAGTTGAGAAGCGAACGTATCCAATAAGACAATTTGGATAATTGGGTGTAACCAGCTCTGCAGACACATCCAAGATGTCAAAGCCACTGAGAGCCACTTTCAAGCTTTCAACAGTAGCATCATTTGGCAAATTTCTGACACAAAAACAGCTATCATAAAGCATTTCACGATGGAACTTGTTCGGTTGATAATCATCAATCGCCTGGTCGAATTCTTTGGTTGATGCATCGCTCAAAATAACTGTATCGTCTAGTGACGTGTTCAAAGCCTTCATTTTGTCACTGACAGAATCAAAGCGGACGTAGGCAATACTGGCCAACTGGCCATCAAGGGCTGATATCAACCGAATATTATCGGCTTTTATGTAAATCCCCCGAAAGAACGAACGAATAGCTTTGTACGTCAAACGTGGAAATCTGCCAAACACTCTTATTACAGTACTCGCTTGAGTTGGTTTTGCTTCGCTTTCTTTTCTCTCAGACTGCGCCCATGTTTTTTTCGTGTCAGAACCATTCTGTGGAAAAGGTTGAAATTCATTAGCACCGAAATTTGGTGCCAGTTGTAGCAATGGCACTTTAGGAGATGGAATTTTCGCCACATCTGGCACTTCTTGTTCAAGTGGACTAAATCTAGTTTTAGTCTCTCTAATCGTGGTAGATTTGTCCACGTAAGGGACCTGGGACTCAAGTGGACTAAATCTACTTTTAGCCTCCCTAACCATGGATACTTTTTCATTTGAAGGCATACCAGGACCATCTCTTTGTGGTGCACGGTCTTTTGGAGCTTGCTTCAATAAAGGCTGAGCTTTGTCTTGCTCACGAACAGGTGCAGTATCTTCTTGCTTAGGTGGTGCCGGTGATGGGATTGGTGCAGCTATGGTGTCTTTTCGATAGGTACCATCTCGATACTTGACATCCTTTTCAAAGCTTTCCTTACGTTTATCCCTCCCGAACTCGTCTAAGTCTCTTTTCCTCTGTGCAGGAGAAGTTCTTCTGTGTCGCCTGTCCCTAGATCTTGATCTTGAGCGCCTGTCTCTGCTTCGGCTTCTGTCCCACCGCCGACGATCACGCCTTTCCTTTGAACGGCTCCTTTTTTTATCACGGTCGGGCGATGATTTAGACTTTGGACCGTAACGATAACGATCTCTCTCTTCCTCTTCCTCAGGTTTGCCCTTTTCTTCAGCAGCTTTTCTTTCTCTAATCATCGAGGACTTAGGGGCTGAAGCTATTTCAACTTCAGGTTTGGTTAAAGCTGGCCTGCTTGGTGGTGCTTGTGGTAACGGTGGCTGGGCATTAGGCGTCGCAGTCATTGGTGAAATTCTTTGTTGTTGTTGTTGTTGAGGGGCTCCAGTAGCTGTTGGAGCAAATCCAAAGGCTGCTAAGCTTTCATTTGACATTGCAGCAGCATTAGTTGTTGGTTTTTCCTGTTTTAACGCAGCAGTTTGAGCGAAGGCAGCCGCTTGAAAAAGTGCAGCATAGGTTGCAGCCAACTGCGGATTCTGCAACGCGGACAGTAGGCCAGCAGGATCAAGGGGCATTCCCAACAAAGGATTTGCAATAGGCATAGTTGGCAGAGGACCCATACCACCCATATTAGGAATTGGCATAGATGACATAGGTGTGGGCTGAGTTGGAGTCGGTTTTGGTGGAATTGGAGCCACTGGATGACCGCTTCTTGTTTGCTCAATAACTCGCTGCATCTCTGCTCTTGAGCTTAAGAGAAGACGGACTGAAGCGTCTTGTAGTCTCTCTCCATTTAACGCCATAGCTTGTCGGGCATCTTCGTCTGAGCTAGAAGAAAATCAACAAGTTTTACACCCATAGCAAAATTATTTTATTAAAAATTATTTTGCAAGCTTCACGCAAATAATTTCCTTCTGATTCGAACACACTTTAATAGTTATTGATTAGCACTGAAATTTTGAACTTACTTATTCATGAACTTACTTATTATTTTTCATTGACAGGGCAGGAAGGGAGGAAACACTAACACTAATTGTGAAAGATACAGTGAAACTAAACTTAACTTGATTTCATCCCCTCCACTTTTACGTTCATAAATAGTTTTCATTCGACTCTTATTAGTTGACTTATTCGAGCAGAGCAAGCGAAAAAATGTCTATTTACTTGCTTCAGGAACGGAACCCCTTACTTACTTTACATTAGTAACAAAACACATTGAGTAGTTGATTGACCTTTTAGGAGAATTGTATGCTAATGCATCAACAGCCTTAAGCGCTTTTACTTTGTTAGGAACTTGCTGCGGTAATATAGAAAAAGGAGTGAATTTTAGATTTCCAAACTTTGCTATAGAATATTCATCGTTTTGTATTCTTTTGAGGGTACAAGACTAACACAGGGGGTAAAAGAGTAGGTTTTTAGATATCCCTAGAAAGAGCTGTATAAAGAGACGCAAAATTTTCTTTTCATTTTATCCATAAAAAAATAAACAAGGCTCTTTTTTTGGGGGACCATTCCCAACGAAGACCTGGGTAGGCTCCTTCTATGCTATTAATATTGGCACTAGTGGTGTTTTAGTTATACGTTCGTTATTGATTGTCTGCAACAAATTTGCATTATAATTTAGATAATTATTCATGCCTTTAATAAAATTGTAAAACTACCGACACTTTAAAGGCTCATGAATAATTTAAATGTCAATACTTTAAAGGCTGATTTTTTCTGAAAAAAAGAATCTGTGTCTTTATCCCTTTTTGATAGTTTTTTCCGTAACCTGCTAATCGATATTCTACTGACGAATTCGTTGTACTTTAATCTTTTGTCGTAGATGACTCAGCAATAATTTTGAGGATCCTCCGAGCATTATCTAATGTAAGGAAATACATGCCAAGCAATGTCATTGATACTTGTATAATCAACTCTATTCCAATCTAGCCTCGACGTAATTCGATTTTTCTCCCGATTAGGCCTAGTAGTGAAGATGAGTTCTAATCTTCGTAGAAACTTCCACAATGTCCTGTTACTAAAACTGTTTCCAACATTTTCGCAGCATTTAGTACACACTGTTATAGGGATTGTCCGCTAGATCTGTGTCAAAATTGAATTGGCTAAATACAAATTCTTTTTCAGCCCCTTCATTTTTTTGTGTGTCGCAATGTAGTTCTAAATAATATTCGAAATCAAAGGGTTGAAAATACACTGTTTCTGTTTGTCTACCAGATTGTCATCATTGTTTAATTGTGTTTTCTTATTATTTTACATATATTCTTTATTATTTTTCAATAAAGGCTGAGTATCAAAATCCAGCATATTCAAATATTGCAATAAAATTACTACTAACAACTCGCTGGAGGACCAAGCCCCCTAAAACCAACACAGCTGCGCAAGTTATAGAAAGCTTCCACCTCAACCTATAGAAAGCTTCGACCGCAACCTATAGAAAGCTTCATTCTTTACCCCCTCTCACGAAGCTCCAATTTCCTTTAATATCTTTCCTTATGACCTCTTCCCACCCTCTTCGGATACCTTATTTTTATAGTTTATAATTATATATAATCTTGTAATGAATCAGAGCAGACAAGAGATGGTCTAGTCCACAACAAGTGTTACTCAACTACATATCGGAAAAGTAATTCGTGCATTTATTAGGTTCAATGATAACGTTTTAGTTTTGAATTACTCAAAAAGTTCAGAAATTGAAAATGGAAAGATATCTTATTGACAGAAATTTTGACGCGGCAATTAATTTTACAAGTTACTTAACTGTGAAAAAGGGCGCAACTGTCTTGCCGAAAAGCAAAACAAATCAAAATTACATATTAAAATTCAGATTATTTTTATATATGACAACATTGTCGTTGTTGCAAAATAGAAAGACTGCTATAAAAATCCCAGAATCCATTAATTTGAAAAATTGTCTTTCGCTCAAATTTTTCAAATTATGTTATATCAAATTCAGGAATTTTGGGTCTTTTTTTTTAATTTTTTTTTATTTTGCGTGTGCGCTGAGTCTTTGAATGGTTGTAATGTAATATAGTGAATTTTTTTAGTATCTGCTCCATTTTTGTCTCTCCCCTGTTTTTTCCTGTCCATAGAGCCATACGGGGGAGTCTATGTTGCAGTGTTTTTGTTGTAAATTTATTGGTTGAATAAATTGATTGAATAAATAGAATTTAAAACTATATAGGGCAGTCGTGCATTTGTAAATGCAAAAAACAAACAGGCAATGGAAAAGAGTAAATCAGATATTGGGTGTCGAGTACACGCCACGAGCATGCGCTGCAAGCGCCAAAAGAGAAACATGTAGGAGCCGAGCCATTGGGAGAGAGGAGGCTCTAGACTACTATCCTGAAACTTAACAGTTTGCTCTCAATTATTTTCAAAAACTGCTATCTAGGGCATCATCTAGGATGCTGCTCAGGACTATCTTGATTTGATGGAACAATTTCACAAGTTAGACACGTACTGAGACAAAACTAACTCTAATTTTCCCAAGACCACCTAGGGGGTTCCGTAGCGGGAAGCAGCCCCACCCCCATAATGGCTTTATTCGTGATTTCACCTTATTAATCGTGATTTTCACCTTATTTAAACTTTTACTTAACTTGAAAGAGTCTGTAAAATCAAAATTAATTTAAGAGGACCAAATCGCTCTCTTTTTTTATAGCCCCTTGTATCCCCCTCCCTACATATCTGATCCACAGTATTGTAGGTGTCTTAATTTTAATTATAGCTTTTTATACAATTAAACGGATCAATAAAATTGAATTTTGTTGAAGGGAATAAAATGTTTCTCCTTTTTAGAACACCTTGCACTATTTGTGATGATAATAGAACCCTTTTTTGTAATTAATTACTTTCTAATTAGTCAAATAAATAAATTATTAAATTAACTACAATCAACTAAAGGGCGATTAATCAAAAGTTATAGATTTAACCTTGGTCACAATATGAAGTGTTTTCACTTTACGCTTAAGGCATTTTAAACTAATTAGAATACTGGCGGTTTTAAAAAAGTACAGTTAAAAAAATTGACAGTTTTTAAAAGACGATTATAAAAGAGTAGCCTACAGGAATCTAGATTCATAATTAAATTCTAGTTTCCTAGGTTTTCATTAAAACATGGTAAGAAATTACAACCTAGAAAAAAAATACTGCATGAATATATTCTAATTCTTGTTTCCTATTTAATAATAATAAAAATAATCTAGAGACGAAAATTTCATTAGAGACTTTAGTGGAATTGCCAAGTCTTCCTTACAGTCTAGAAAAAAAAATTTAGTGACACTTCTAAATATTTACGTTTTCCATTTAAAAGTTAATAAACAGCTTAGAGAAGAAAGTTTTCAATAAAATTTACAAAATCTCAAGTCTTCCATTTAACATTAACAAAAAATAGCGATTAACAAAAAAATAGAGGATAATTTTCAGTTGCAACTATGTTGCAAGAATGAAACTGACATTTCAGAATTAAAATGAAGGAATTCAAAAAAAAAAAAAAAAAAAAAAAAAAAAAAAAAAAAAAAAAAAAAAAAAAAAAAAAAAAAAAAAAAAAAAAAAAAAAAAAAAAACGGCGGTCAAAATAAGAGCTCTCAAGTTAAAACCCGATTAAGTCCTAATCGAAGTAAATTACTCGGATTCCGAGTAGTCCATGCTCTCGAAATAAATCCAAATATTTATAAGAAAATTTAACGCGAATCAAGATTACAGAGATTATTGTGAAAAATTCAACTTTAAAGAGAACGTCAAAATTAAAGTTAACAAAACCGGATATTCTCTTTGTAAAATTTGGAAACCCACTCTAAACTTCCAGAACACTAAATGATATTTAAGGGCTTGACAGATGAATCGTTTTTCAAATTAAAAATGACCGTATTTATTAAATAAGGGCATATTTTACGTCAGTCTCTAACGTAGCATTTCTTCCTAGGTTAGCCGTCAGTTTAAGCGTTTTATTAGATCGACTTTTCAGGTACAGAAATTTTCTTAGCGAATTGGAATATTAACATTTACATGCCACCTTATTTTATAAGCCAATTGATGGGTTAGCCAAGCAATTTGTCTTTGTAGAGTATTCAAGCTTTAAAAATTAAAATGGTTTGCCTTGAATATCTTGTATATTCTAGAAAAAAGCCAGCTAATCATTCGCATATGTACACCCTAAAGGAGAATGTTCAGCGCTTTACTGAAAAAACAGTTCTTCCCTTCAAAAATATCTCTAGGAACGGTACTAATAGATAGCGCCATCTGAAACATCGGCTGGCCTATGAACTATATAGAGGCCTTAAACGTATAGATCAGCATACAGTGATCAAATTATGCAGTTAAATTGAGGCCTAAGTTAACCTCATTTGCTAATGTTTTGTTGTTTATAAGTTTTTCTTCCTAAAGTTGGAGAGGGAGGGAGGATGCAAAGAAAATTATCTATACTAAAAGACAATGCTGTTAGGAAAAGTAGCTTTTATGCAGGTTTTTCTGTTTCGACGCATTCGACATATCCATCGATGAAGACTTAAAACGTGAGTTTCCTTAACCATTTGTTTTCGCTCAGAACTCAATATTAACCATTATTATTTATTATTTACAAAAAGGCAGTTTCAAACGACATTTGCTCAAAATTTACTTTTTTTGTAAGAAATTTGTATAGAAGCCACCATAAATGTAAATAGAGAAAGGGAAGGACAAACCTCCCAAAAAAGTTGCTAGAGAGACGTGCCTGTTAGTGTTCAGGGAAGTTCGAGAAGGACAAGGGACAGAGGTTTCATGACTCCCACCTCCCTTAAAAATGTCATATTTTTCTCCGAAAATTAAAATTTTTAAACGGAAAATTAAAAATTTATTCCCGTATATATTTCTTCTAGGGGGAAGGGCAGGAATCCCGGATCACACCTCCCTCTCTCCTGTCCTTAATACCTGCAATCACATAGTCTTCTGAGGAAAGAAACGATAAACAGCTCCTATATCATGTTTTATTAAGAGCTATGAGGACCTTTATCTATTTGTTTTCTTGCCATTTACTTGATGTATTAAAAAAAACGCCTTTCTGCCTTCTTAAACCTACAAGCAGTGCCTCAAAAACTAAATTTTGGAAATCTTTCTTTGTGAAGGTATCTAAACAGTTAAATTTTGTCCTAAGGGGAGGAAGAGGACGTTCCAGATCAGCAGTTCCCTCTCCCCTGTCCTCAATACCGGGAATCATATAGTCTTCTGAGAAAAGAAACGATAAAAGGCTCCTATATCCTGCTTTATTAAGAGATCTGAGGACCTTTATTTATTTTTTTTTCTTGCCATTTGCTTGATGTACTAAAACATAGGTATTTCTGCCTTCTTAAGCCTATAAGTAGTGTCTAATCAAACACGCCTTAATTTTTGTCAGTTTTAAATAACTTCTAGGTGAACTGAGAGTTGAAAAAACCGAAACGATTCAAACATTTTCGAGATCAAACGGTTCGTCTTAACGAACTGGAAGTAAGGAGCGATCCGGCTAAATTATAACCGAAACTCTAAAAAACAGGATTTTGACACCAATAGATTTTTCAAAACAATCGGCTTTTATGCTAATTTCAAATATATAAATTTCAATAAGTTTAGCTTTACCCATCAAAGGTTACGAGTCTGAGAAAAATTTCCTTGTTTTCGAAAAAGGAGGAAACATCCCCTAAGAGTAACACCATCCGATTCAGCGTATCATAGAACCCTACTGTAGAGGTTTCAAGCTCGAATCTGCAAAAATGTGGAATCTTGTATTTTTTTGCCAAAAAAAGATCACGGATGCGGGTTTATTTGTTTTTTTTTCAGGGGTGATCGTATCGAATCAGTGGTCCTAGAATATCGGAAGAGGGCTCATTCAGGCGGAAATCAAAAATTCTAGCGCATTTTTTCAGTGACCAAAAAATGGAGGGCAACTAGGCCCCCTCCCCCGCGCCCTTTTTCCAAAATCATCCGATCAAAATTTTGAGATTGATATTTTGTTCATCATAGTTGAAAGGCCCAATAACTATGCCCTTGGGTATAACATGAATCCCCCTCCCGCACAGCCCCAGGGGAAAGGTCTAAGTTATAAAATTTGCCCCTTGTTTACGCATAGTTTTTGTTATTGAGATGCATGCATACCATTTCGGGTGGGGGGGGGGACAAATTTCTTCTGGAGGTTTTTCCATGGTGAGGGAATTTTCCTTGGAGTGAACTTGTCAGGGGAAAGTATATACTGCGGGAATCCGCCAGAATTCTTCTACAAAATTCTTTTTATATGTCTTGATTTCTCTTTTCCGTTTCAATTTTACGCGCGGCGTGGTAAAGAGTAATTGACCGGGGCAAATTTTCACCGGGATCGAATTGTCTAGAGGATATTTCTGTGGGGAGGGAGTTTTTCCATGGAGGTGGGGCCAGATTTCCCGGCATTATTTAAAAAAATCGGAAATTATATAAAAAAAACAAGTATTTTCAACTGAAAGTATGCAGCAACATGAAAACTTAAAACAAAGAAAAATTATTACGTATATGAAGAGGATTGCCCCCTCCTCAACACGTCGCTCTTACGCTAAAGTTGGAGTTTTGTCCCAGTTCTCTAAGAATGATTCCTGAAACACAAGGGCCGTTTAATTAGAACAATAAGACTTTTTTTAAGTACTAAAAAACTTTAGCGTAAAGAGCGAGGTGTTGAGGAGGGGACAACCCACTCCATATACGTAATAATTTCAGTTCGTTATAAGTTTTAATGTTGCTCCTTATTTTCAGTTGAAAAAAACTTGTTTTTTTAATTTAATAAAAAAAAAGATAGACCAGAGAGTTCACATAAAGAAGATTTACCACACTTATGGTTTCTGCTATATATCAACAAATTTCTAGCCGTCGATTCTGGAGGAAAAAAGAATCACTACAGCTCTAACTGACCGAGTCTCCTTATATTTCATAAAATATATCTCATAATCATAAAATATTTCAGATATTTGTTTAAGTAGAATTTACACTCACCCTGATTGATATTTTTTTTAAACTAAAAGCCAGAATTGAAACAGAAAAATTGCTTGACTGAGTGATTCCGTCTAAGATACTGGTGTAATAGCAGAGGCGTTCCTAGGGTTGGTGGTGCCCGGAGAAAAATTAATTACAGCGCGCCCCTCCCGAACCAAAAACATATGCAAAGAAGCGGATTAAAGTGAAACATTTGATCATTGGGTGACCCCCTCACTGCTGCACCCTTCCCAACCACGGCGTCCTGGGTAGCTGTCCCGGTTGCTCTTCCCCTTTGAATGGCTCTGCGTTTTAGCAACAAATTCCCGAATATGTTGAAAAACTCATTTCTTTGAAAAATGAAAAGCCGTTATTTATTCTTTCAATCAACTATTTTCTCCTTAAGCTCCTGCTGGGAATCTACGTTCAAGAATTGTCAATAAATCAGTGAAGAAATACATTCTATAAGAAAGATTCAATTGCAGTTGCTCAAGGCCGTATCCAGGAGGGAGGTATGTTTGACCCCCCTCCCCAACAAAAAAAATAAATTGTCCGACTCGCAAAAAACATGACAAAAATGAATATAAACACATTTTGATGCAGTTTTCACAATTTTTGTAAAACCCCCACTCCCCCCAAAAAAATCAAGGATACATTCTTGCAGTTACTGCTCGAGCCTGGCTTTTCAGGGGTAAAATTTGCTTTAATACAATAAATTTCTTCAGGGAATAAAGACTTGTGTACATATCAAGAGAATTTGAAACTACACGCCTTCCTTTAAATACCGAGTTTCAAGCCCTTCTAGGGAAGCTTCACCAAAATGAAAACTACATACTTAGGGGCAAAAAATTTCACAGCGTTATGTATTTTAGGGGGTCATGACTCTTTTAAGATTTTCTAATAGCTATGCAAACAGTGTACCCTTCTTATTTTTTTTTATCAACGGCATATCAGTCAAGTAGGCCAATATTAAGCTACTCAATGGATAAATAGTATGTTTTTTTTTTTCATTAGCATGATTTGCTGCTTTATTTTAAGACATCACAAACCTAGCTTTGTTCAAAAGACGGGTTGTTAAAGACAATTTTTAGAAGTTAGATTTTGTTCAGTCGAAAAAAAAACGATTTCTTTTTTTATGAAAAACTTCAGTTTGTATTTGGTTTCTGCATCCTCCATCTAATTTGAAATGGTTTTCTTCAAACTAAGCCTCAGAAACAGAGCCTCAACGATTTGTTGCAAAGCCTATAGTTGTACAGACTTCTTTAACAAGCCAAGTAGGATGCAGAATTTCCAGAGATTCGTAGCTTGTACTACTAATGAGCAGAACTATACATTTTTTGCACAGGAAAACTAACCACACCTCACAGAAGAACAATAACTCAGGCATACAAGTAATCCGCCATCGTACACTTGTTACGATGACGTCATATTTCTCGTTCTTTCGTTTTAGTTTCAATTTTATATTTTTATCGTCAATGTGCATCTTCATCAAAGTTATTCTGCTGATTTTTCACGGTTTCGACTTATTCAGACTAGCTTATTTTTCTAGGATAAACACAAAATCGGTCTAGACACAAAACCACACATAATCACACTCATAAGCTCGATTTTTACTTAATAGATAATGTGTATTCATATAAAAGCAGTTAATCTTTTTGATCACACAGACTCTCACAAATGTATAGATTTTGTGAGGAATGAACTAGCTTATGCTGTTTCATGGAGCAAAATTAACCTACAACTTCACGAGAAGAAGACGAACAAATACAATAGTGCGAGATGTAGAAGTTGTTAACGGGGTCAAGAAATGCTTTCCGCCCACCAAAGCTAAGACCAGAATATAATTTGCACTTTACTGAAATTAATCTTTATTTCGAGCTGAATATTCCTATTTCTCATAATATTTGAAAAAGAAAATCCTTATAACCAAAATTATTGAACAAAACAATAAACGAATGTGGATTAACAGTTTAATATACATATACTGATATTTCTTTCTTAAAGTCTTAAGTAGTTTTGGATTTATTAAAGTTAAAAAAGTAAAAACCTTTAAAATATTTATTTTTCACTAAAGTGCAGATTATATTCTGGTCTTCAGAAAGCATGGGGGTCGTCAACCCCTCTCATCAAAGTTTCTGCTCGTTTTAAGTTTGACTCGGCTATTTACTGTAATTTCTGTTCGTTTTGGGTTTTATTTATTTATTGATGGTTATTTTTGGTAGTTTTACACTTGGAAAATTATTTGACTTTATTTCAGCACATTTTTTGCTGAATGTGGCTTTTCTTTTCTTCGAAAATCGTATATTGTGGGAAAATTTTTCAAATTAATTTCTTTTTGATTTTTAAATTCTTTTAATTTCTTTTTGATTGATTGATTTTAGAATCTTTTTTTTTAAATATAAGAGTTATTATGTACATCTTTATTTTTGCTGCAAAGTTGGGGATTAATGAAAATTATAGGAAATTATGAGTAAAGTCGTAAAAATTTCGAAATTACAAGGAGGGGGTGAGCACGAGACCGAAAACTTTTTTCAGCAGCAGCTTTAATTTTTCAGTGGCGTAGGTAGTTTCGAATAGAGTCTTTTATCAACGAAAATGCTTCATGTGCCAAATAATCGTTCAGTGCTTGTAAAAGAAGATTTCTTTTTAGCGTGGAAAAATAAAAATAAATCCAGAAAATATTGGAATTTTGAAGGAGAGAGAGGCACAGAAACAAAAGCCCCTTGTAAAGTCAGAAACAATCTTTTAGCAAACCTATTAGTTTTTTTTTTGAGTACGAGCTTTTGTCTATAAGTTTTAAATGTCATTTATTCTTTTTTTTGTCAATTTGTATATTTTGTATAGTCTCATTCAATATCTTTAATACATGTTTTTTCTTTGCATACATATCTCTAAGACTCGTCTCTTCATAAGCCAAAGCATAAAATATATGCTTCCCATAATTTAAAATTTAATTTGAATCACTAAAACTTTAAACAACTCGAAACAGACGAAATCTCACTGCCTCTTCAAATGTCTAAAAACAATTTGGATATCAAAATAATCACACTTGATTCCGCAGGCACCCAATATTTTCCTTAGCTGACTATAGAAGGAAAGGGTCAGTAACGGGAGGGGGCTGATCACTGACAAGTTAGTGCTAGCATTCTTACACCATCATCAATCATGTTTGTACACAAGCAAAATATCAAAACATAGTCTCTAAGCTGACTGTAGATCAGAAGGACTAGTACAAGAGATCGCTAATTTAGCTTAGGATGGTTGTTCAAAACAATAGATATTGTCTTAGCTGTATCATCTAACTATTCCCTTTTTTCCCTATATATTACTACTGTTAGCCTAATGTTATTTCAGCAATTGTTTTTTTTTCTATCCATCTTTTAGAAGAAGGTTTTTCTAAGAAAATATTTTTCTTCTATTAATGATAATCATTTCTTTAAACATCTGGAGTTCAATTTTTCAAACACTTTTTTTGGTATCAGAGAAGAGGTTGCCTACTTTCTATTGGAGATGTAAAGGTAGGGACGGGGTTCTAAAATTCCATTCCACTTCCCAGTTTTATACACTCTTTACTTTGTACCAAAGAGGTATTATTAGAGCATGGCAGCGGCTTCACATTTGGTTCAGATTGGTTCACATGGTAGTGATTTACTTAAGATCCGCAAAAATGTAAACTTAATTGACCAATGATGGACTATTTTGCGTTGAGTGGCTTATATTTCGGAATGACAAAGTAAAACCACTATAACTTTTTTTTAAGTTTTAGATTATTTTCTTCGCCGAATACCATTTATAATTTGGCTCAATGAGGTCTTCCAAATTTTCTTAAGATTAAAAGTAGATGGCGCTGAGAATTGTTACAATTTTTCCGGCAGTTTTGTATATTCCTGTTTTTGGTTGTTTATAAGTCTTTGCCTCATCCTCAAAAATTTTCCATGTATTTACTTGTCCTGGATCTTAAATGAGGTCAATAATTTTTTTTATCTAGTTGCGGAATATTTTTTGTTTTAGTATGCTCGATCATTTGACACTAACATAAAAGTTTTCCCATTTCCATCATTTTAAGTAATTCTTAGATCAAATAAAAATAGTAAAATCGGACCACGATTAACTGTAATGTAAATCACAGTCTTTCAAAGAGGGAATTGAAAGCAAGATAGACATCAACATCAATATCTGGTATGAAAACGGTGATAGGTAATTCGAAGAAAGAATTGTGTAAGTACTTCTCAATGCAAGAGATATCGGACAACACTGGAAAAAGATGGAACTTAAGCTCATTTTTAAATGCAGCTATAATAAGAGTAAGTAAGTACTTCTCAATGCAAGAGATATCGGACAACACTGGAAAAAGATGGAACTTAAGCTCATTTTTAAATGCAGCTTAATTTAGCAATTAAGCGCGAAGAGAGTCCGCTGACATTATCTGCCGATAGGATGTTACACTTAGACTTCAAGTCTGAAAATTTGAATACCTTTTGGTTAAAAAGAAAAACAGACTACCCCGGATAAACAACAGAGGCTTTGAAGTGTTTGATTCCATTTTCTGCCTCACACTTGTGCGAGTTGGTATTTTCATTAATGACCCAAATAAAAACTCAACTAGGAAATCACTTAAATCTTGAAAATGATATAATACTAAATATTGCAAAATAAGGACCCAAGATCGAACTAAATTGATTGAACAAATGGAGCACAACCTTCACATTAAAATGCAGGAGGAATGGGAGGTTTTTTTTCGTTAGTGTTTCTATAAAATGTTATAAATAAGTAGCATAACGAGCATTATATTTACTTTTTCTTGATATACTTACCTATTTAACGTTTGATGATTTTTTACTCACCCCCTCCCCTTTACAGACTTTGCAACCCCATAGGGGGTGGGGGTGGTTCAAGACCCACATGTTGAAAAACACTGATGGAAACCGATGATTTGACTCTAAAAATAGGTCAGTTTCTTCAAATTTTGAAAACGTCAACAACCTGATTCATCAACACAAATATTTCTGTTGTTTGCTCGTTTTTAAAATACATCAAGCGAAATACTAGGTTCGACTTATTGAGTCGGAAATGGCACATTTTATCATAAGCAGTTGGTGAAGCAACACCACTTCTTTTCTTCATTATCATCATTATTGGTTACCAAACTTGCATTATTCCGAATATTATTTCCGGAAATGAACCTTCTTGTCATTACTGACGTAATATTATTCCATTAAGCAAATTTTTAAAATTATTGATTATAGTGAGGAAATTTGGTGGTTCATCTAAGCAAATCCTCAAGTGGAACTCGTCTAGTGCCATAATCGTTGAAGTATCCTAGTACCAAACTGGGTCAGAATCGGGTTTCAACATCAAATTTCAACTTCTGGTGTTAAATTTACTCCAAAAACGACGAGCCAAAACAAAAATTACCCTAAAAAAACGACTATCTCGAAAGGAAAAGGATGGAAAAGGAAAGGATGCCTAAACAGTATTTGGGGCCACATTGACCTTATACAGCTAAGTTGTTTAAATAGAATATTGTTTCAACGCAGAAAAGTCTATTATTGGTCAGCCAAAAACAAGTTTATATTCTCACGCATCTTAAGTCAATCACTGCCATAAACACACTTACCCAGCGTGAAGCCCCTGCTAAGCTCTAACAATACCTCTTTGGTACAAATTGAAGAGCATGTAAAATTGGCAAAGTGGAATAGAATTTTAGAATTTCAGAACCCCACCCTACCTGTATATTTGAATTGTTCTGTTGTTGAATTTTGTTTCGGCTTTTGTGTTTTTTTGATTTTTTTTTTACTTTTGATTGTCCTAGATAAAACTAACTTACAGTTTACCAGACACAAGTACTCTAGTACCAGCAGATTTTTTGGAAGTTTCAAATTATTTTGTCAAAGACGATTGGGTTTTATTGGTCGTTGAAGTTTTTTTTTCAACTTCTGATTGTGTTTGATGAAAGTAACCTGCAGTTTACCACACAAAATTGCATTCATAGTCTACAAAGCTGTTTTCTCTTTTTAAAGTTTTAAATAATTGATAATTAATATTCAGAGAATCAGTAACACATTTCAAGATTTTTCATGCAGAGAAACTGGAGAAGTAAAGGCCAAAGGAATGACAAACATTTAAATACAACTACTGTAGACTTTTGGAGGTTAAAAACTGAGGTTTCTCAGATACTGCTAGACTACACAAAAGGTTAGCGAAATGCCAGAGAATATGCTATTATAGATATAGCCTTAAATTGTTGAGGCCCACCAAAGGCATAACTTTTATTATCACCAGGTCAAAGAAGGAACATCAATTGCAGCAAAGCATTCTTATAGAAGAAACTGAAGTTAAGCCCCCAGACCCTCTGAACCCACCGAACTGGGCGAAAGACCTCCCAAATACTTCGGGGAACAGAGGACTTTTAAGGGAATGAGGGATTAATGCATGCAAAATGAATCGTGATTTTAAATGTTTCCTGATTTAGTAAAATGTCTTCAAACCAGCTTAAGACGGATTCCTATCCATTGTGACCAGGAGAAGTGCTAAAAACAGACCAATTACTCGCATGAGCAAAATTGGAAATTGCTATCCTGCTACAAAATTAACGCAAACTTAAGAAGAAAGAAAATGAATCATAACTCCTATTTTTTGGAATATAAATTTCAATAGAAGAACTTGGAAATGCTTCTTCTAAGAACGGAATTGGCGATTCTTATAATCATTCTCAAAATAAGAAAGTAACTGCAGAAGCTGGTTACTAGACAGCAAATATAGTCAGGAGTAGAACATCTTGAATTTGATTAATGAATTGAAAGCCTTAAGCTAAGCTGTCACTATTCTACCCTTTCTTTTAATTTAGTATTTACGGTGCGATTTAAATTTCATATAGGAGATAAAACGAGATATTATACCTCAAATGCAATAGAACATACTCTATATTAGTGTCGACTTCAGCTCCTACCTTCTTTCGTGTGTTATATGTCGGCACTATATTTAGTTCATTAAATTACATTCTTATTTGTCTTTGCTGCATTTTTCTTAGCAATTTCGAGTTTTAGTCATTTCCAAGTTTTATCTCATCATCTTTACCACCTCTTCGCTAAAAATTAAGACGAAAGAAAATGACAAGAAGGGAAATCCTGGCACATTGAAGTGGGCTAAAAAAGAAACTAAAACTATTAGCACCAATGACAGCGCAGCGTTTCCCGTCTGCAAAAAAACTTAATCGACGTTCATCTTAATTTAGACTACAATTAAATATTAAGATTTGTTTTCTAACAACAGTTAGGTTACGGTATTTGCATTAAAGTTTATTTCCTAACAAAGTTTCTTGCAGTTCTTTCAAAATTATGAAGTATTTACAGCAGTACCGCATTTTCGTCAGTGTTGCCACGTTAAACCTCAAAAATAAATTAGCCAAATAAATTAGTTAAATTTAACGCCACTTTTTTCCGTCAAAATTCGAACACGAACTATTTGTTGATTCTCAGAAATAACTACACATTCAAATGAAAGCTAAATCATCTTAAGGGTTTTGGTGGCATACATTTTCAGATAATTTGTGATGATCACTAATTTTTTTTTTTGTTTAAGCAGGACATCCACTACTATCCGAAACCGCGTAATTTTACGTGTAGGTTTTTCGTTTTTGAAAATGGGATTTTTAAATTTCCCTAATTTCCCAATATTAGAATTCATTTGAAATTTTTCAACTTTAACAATTCAAACAATCCAAATTCACTTGGCACTGTCCTTGGCACTTTAGCTATTTTTGTTGATTGTAAGTAGTAAAAGCTAGATTAGTTTGCTAAACACAAGCTAGCGAAAAAACTATATTCCTGTTACACTCTTTAAAAAAAAGATCTTTCTACCAAAAGTAAAACGGAAGTAAGAAGAAATGAAACAGAACAGGGATATTATCTATATTTAATAGTTAAATGAATGATTTTGCTAGGTAGATAGCGTTAACTGGCTTTTCTTTTCAGAGACATTTGATTTTCATCTATTATCAAGTCAGACACTCTTTGCACAATCCGGCACTTCATAATTTTCACATCATTTAAATGACTTTAGCTTTTGGGCATAAGTCAATTTTTTTAACAAGTTCACCTATAACTTAAATCAGATAAAAACCTATAATAATGGGTAAAAAAAAGGCGTGATATGCACTAATAAAACTAGACTTCTATTGGAATATTTCCAATTGTGTTAAATAAAAACTTCACACTTAATCATATATTTTTAATTCGATTTTAGTAATAAATAAAAAGGTAGTTCGATCTAAGGTTTATTAATTTTAGCCATCGATTGTGAACAGTCGCGTAATTTTTTTTTTTTTTTTGAAGTGGAACACTGTGTGTACTTTAAGCACTGCGTAGAGATCTGTGATAGATTATAACTATCGTTCAAGGCTAACTAGAAACTATCTCAGCCGCAACATCAAATTATCTTATTCTTTTCTTATACTATTTCTTCTAACCGGAACTTATCTGAGTGATTTCCTTTAAAATGAATCCTTAAAAGAAATTATTTCTTCTAAATGGTGCAATTCGGTCGGATATTTTTTCAAACAGTTTTTTTTTTATACAGCTAACGAAGGTTCTGTAAACTTTCTATCGGATTTGCATGGAACATAAAGGTCTCCAGCTTTGTCTCCAATTCTGAGTCCGTCTATACTATGTTCAAGGAACAGCCTAGTACGCAAAAAAAAGTATGACAGACAGAGAGAGAAGGGGGCGGATGTACAAATTCTAGTTTATATCTGTAACTCTTTCTTTCCCTTTTCCAAAAACTTTTATGACCTCCTTCATTTTATAAGCGATATTACAATTGGCAAAACAAAAACAGTATTTACAAACTACCCTTTTTAAAAACTTTTTGTTTAACTTCACCAATTTAGGTCACAGATCTAATACCTGTTTCAAAGTGATGATATTTTTTGTTGCAAGGGGGAGATGGGCACTGTTTTATTTATTTTTTTATTTGTCCTAACTATTCTATTAACGATGAGAATTTTACTAAATCCGAGAAATACTAGCTCTCATTTGAGCTAATCAGAATTTCCATAAAATTTATTGCACTAAACAGAAAAAATCGACCATGAGAAGTTTTTCTATACTGAATATATACTACTAATACTACTACTAATAACTCACTGCAGCAACAAGCCGCCTGAGGCCAACACAGCTACGCACGCTCCTCCTCCAACCTAATATATTTAAAGCCTCCCTCTTTACACCCTCCCAGGAAGTTCCCATTTCCTTTAAATCTTTACTTATGACATCCTCCCAACCCAGACAAGGACGACCTGCTTTCCGTGTAGCCCCAGACGGTTGGCCAAAAAGGACAATCTTCGGTAATCTGTCATCCTTCATCCGTAGAACGTGGCCTAGCCATCTCAACCTTTCTTTCATTATAGCCCCAGAAAGCGGGATTGAACCACACTTTTCGTACAACCTACTGTTTGAAATACGGTCAGTCAGCCGGGTACCCAGAACAATCCGTAGGCAATTTCTCTGGAAAACATCTAGTAAATTTTCATCTGCTTTTCGGAGTGCCCATGCTTCAGAGCCATATTTGACCATTGTCATCACTGTAGCTTCCAATATTCTAATCTTGGTTTGTAGGCTTATCTTTCTATTCTTCCAAACTTTTTTTTAACTGTGAAAAAACACCCTGAGCTTTAGCTATTCTACTGTTAACATCTTCACTGCTCCCACCATCTTTACTAATAATACTACCAAGGTAACTGAAGCTCCCAACCTGACCAATCTTTTCGTTACCTAATGTCACCTGTTCATCTTCACTTATTCCTAGCCTTAGTGACTTAGTCTTCTTAACATTAATTTTCAAGCCTATTTTAGCACCCTGAACTCGTAAAACCTCTAAAAATTCATTCATTTTGCTCACACTTTCATCTAATATGCTTAAATCATCAGCATAATCTAAGTCCAGGAGCGTTCTTCCTCCCCATTTGATTCCATGGTCTCCAATTGCCTTTCCTGTGCTCCTTAAGACGAAGTCCATCAAAATGATCCATATAAAGGGGGATAGAACACAACCCTGCTTAACTCCCGATTCAATACAAAACCAGTTGCTAACCTCATTTCCTACCTTAACCGCAGCAGTATTATTCTCGTACATAGCGTAAATCACTTTAATGTATTTTTCTGGTATACCATATAACGATAAGACCTTTGTTAACGCTGTTCTATCAACAGAATCGAAAGCTTGCTAAGACAAATTATACTCCTACATTTGAAAAACTGCACACAAGCAATCACTATTGGACGTCGCTCAAAACATTAGGTCTTCTAATTCTGGGAGTTGTATCTGAGGTAAATTACTCCCGAGTCACTGTAGCCAAAAAACTGGCATGATTTGGTCCAGTTGCATCAGTTCAGAAAAACTCAGAGGAAGGTACCAAAAAGTGTTTTTCAAAATCAAGGTGGGGGGGGGGGGCAGATTTGTCGCTTTTCAATGAAAATACCATAAAAGACATTTTTTAATGAAAACGACAAAAAAAGGTATTTTTCAATGGAAATATTCGCAAAACAGTTTTTTTTTGTGGTTTAGGATTCTAAAGAGTTGCTAATGCTAACGGTAAACAATTCACAGCTGCAGGCTACCCTTGACTCTGATTGGTAAAACGGTCAAGAAACTGACACGACTTTGAGATGATTTGGCCCAGTGAGGTCAATTCACAAAAACATAGGGAGGAGCAAATTTGTCATTTTTTATATGAAAATATCCAAAAAGCATTATTAAATGAAATTCCTTTCAAAAAACGTATTCTTCAATATAGAGGGGGGGGGGGGTCAAAAAATCTAGAGAGTGGGGACACTGCTCCCCTACCCTTCAATTAATTGACAATGCTTATAGTAACCTAGTCACACCTGTAGACCACCCCTGAACCTTATTGGCCAACCCTTGGATGCTTAATTAATTTTGGAATCTGAGTAAAAACAAGATTTTAAAGCTGCAGCTTCTGTATATATCCACAGAAGTAACAATAGTCTAGCTCAAGCATAATTCTTGGTTTGAAAAAATAAATTTAAACTAATAGGATTTGAATGTTTTCAAAGTGTTTTGACAATTTTAGTTTCCAACTTAAAAAAAACCTCTCAGTTTCAAACCTATTTGGTTACACAAGATCTCCGAAATAAGAACAGAGCATGTTGCTTGTCAAGAAAGTTACGTTAGTTACTCACTGATCCCTTATCGTGTAGTAAACATCTTCACGCAAGCCTGACCCTTAGGAGGAGAGGGATTTTTCCTCCAGTAGGAAATAAAAATATGAAAAAGTGCATTGTCAAGCAGTTTGAACCATGTCCGAATAGGACAGCTGGTGGACAGAAAAATTAGTTGTTACACTTAGGTGCAAACATTCTAATCCAAGGTATACATTTCTTAACTTACGTCTCGATTCTGCTTCGATATACACAAATTTAGTAATTATATTTTGTCGATTACAAGGTAGTTTCTTAGCTTTGCACTTTCTGGAACTTGTTTCATTACTTTAAAAGGAAATTCTAAAAGTCTTTTTTTAATTTTACCTGGAGACATACCACTTACAAACAATATTGAGTTTAAACATTTTTCTCAGTTGCTCTTGATCCAGCACTTATGTATTATACGCCGTAAGTATGCGGAAGGAGGGGGGGGCACTTCGGAGATTTTCTCAGATCTATAAATGGTTTCTGTAATTTCTTATATTTACGTTATAATTAAATTTTTGGGGAAATTTTATAGATTTTGCCCAATCTCCTCCAATACATATTTCTACATACATGCTTGTGCTATATAAACTGATGTTTCACGCTTCACTTAATCCCACCTGATATCTTAGGTGTGATTCAATTTTGTTCGTTATGGCTGATTCTATAGAGAAAATGGCGGATTCCTTCACCGAGGGCGTCTTCGTTAAATATTGAAGTAGAATCAGTACCTCAGAATCAGTGCCAAAAGAAACTGCTCTTACAATGGGCTGGGCCAATGATGCATCTTCATATACGTTAACACCAAATACGCATTTAAATTAGGTAGCTTTTTTAAAGTTTACTCACTATCTAAGGCCCGGTCTTCATTGGTGTAATGGTTTTCCTTTAGTGGTTGATAATAGTATTATAGAGCATTAATTGGGTGTTGCAATAGGGAATAAAGTAGATTTTAAGCAGAGAATCCGTAAATTGAGATTGCCGATCTCAGACAGCAGAGAAATCGTATTTTGAGATTGTCTTTAATGTATTGCCGATTTTTAATACAACATTCTTCTTGCGACATACCATTTAAAATGTTTTGAATGTTGACAATCACAACATTTAGTCTATAGCGAAGAAACAAAATAATGCAGTGGTAAGTGACCATCAGAAGCTTCTAGATATTTTATCAAAAAGCTTCTTTCAACATTCAGCTGACATTTACAATCCTGATAAGTACTCCAAGACCGAACGATCTCCGGAAGATATTTTATAGGATTTTTTTTTTTTGTGAAGTACCTTCACAAAGTTTCCCTCATTATCAATAGAAATATGTCGTTGCGCGTGACTATCAGACACATCTAACCATAGGGAGAGGGGGCAATAACATCAATTCATGATATTTTGGTTGTTTTCTTTTTTTGGGGGGGAGGATATATTTTCAAGATTAGGAGGAGTAAAAATTAGGTCACTTCTCAATGAAAATACCAAGAAAAAGCCACTTTTAAATGATTTAGGGGGGCACTTGCCCTTCCCCCTGCCCCTTAACTGATACCACTAGAGGGAGATGATTGCCTTCTTCAGAAAACTTTTAGCCTGGAACATTTATCAAAAAGCTTCATAAAGTAATCCGGCAGAATTAGAATGGACTCCAAGCAGAAGTAGTATCCCCAAGAAGATATCTTAACTCCTTCAAGAGAGGAGGGTCAACCATTTCAAAAATAAATTTGTCCGCGCAAAAAAGAATCATCGATTCACATTCACAAATAACATCAATTTCGAATCGGTTTAAGAAGAAAGCATTAAGATAAAATAATTTTAGAATAAGATAAAATCTAAAATAGTATTTTTGGAGACTCATTGTCATCAAATCTTTTAGTTCCCTAGAAACACTTCCAGAGGAACAATCTATCCTCTAGCAGAAACGTAATTTGCTACGGGATAGGGGGCAGCTGTCTCATACCACAATTTAACCACCCCCGGCTGAAATTTACTTTCTCTAAAAATCTTGTCAAAACTAAGATAAGCTTGCATAATTCGAACATCCACAGAAATGGGTCAGTTTTTTTTTCAGTATGGCTTTGCAGTTACGGTACTACATGGCTCATTTTTCAGTTTTCACTGTCAATTTCACTTGATATGGGAAATTTGAACCATTTTGCCCTCCTCCCAGGATTATGACAAAATTACGCTCCTGTCTTCTAGAGGAATCGAAAAGATTATTTTCTTTCTAGTCTCAAAGATTCTACGGAAGCCACCAGAACCAAGATGGACACATTCTCTGAGCTATTAACATGCAGGACTAAGCTAACAGGCAATACCATCTGTTCTAGGCAGATGTAATCAAATGTGTTAACAAATCTAAACCTTAGAGGAGGGAGAGGGAGCATCCGCATCTTCCAAAGATAAATATAGACAGAATGACGCTATGAAAGAATTCTTATAATATTTGAAAATTCATTCTTTTTATTTATTGAATTCACCTCCACGATAAAGAAATGCACGGTTCTTAAATCTTAAAATTTTATTAAAGGGAACTTGGAGTACTGATAACAGGTTTAAGCAGTGTAACATTGGGACAATTCCTTTGATTACGTCTCAATACATTTCTGCACCTATTGTCATCAGAAGTTCAGCATATTGTACAACTTCATTATCATCAGAAGCTTTAGTTCCCTGGCAAAATTTAGGAGGAACTCTCTATCCTCTAGAGTAGTGGTTTCTAACCTGGCGTGCGCGGGAGCCTGTGAAGGAGTATGTGGCAAATATCAGTTATAGCGGAATCAAAATCTTGACAGGGTTGCCATGGAGAATACGTCCGTAATATACTCAGTTATTTTATCATTTATTATGAATATACTCAGTTTTCATATATGTTGAATACTTAGTTTGTACCTTTAAAGCCCAGTCTTTATTAAGATGACAAAAGAAAACAAAACTAATTTCTTAAAAGTATTGTAAGTGGTTAAGAGCGCCACATGGAAGAGAGTGGTCCACGATACAAATATTTTCTAAGGGGGAACGTGACTTGAAAACAGTAGGGAACTACTGCTCTAGAGGAACCAAAAATTATTTTCTTTCTAATCTCGCAGATTCTACAGAAGACCAAGATTGACACATTCCCTCAGCTGTTAACACTTAAATGTAAGCCCACAAACAATCCCATCTTCTCTGGGCAGACATAATCACAGGCGTATAAAGATCATAGCGTACAAAGATTTAGAGGAGAGGGAAGGGTATCAGCATCTTCTAAAAACAAACATAGATAATGATATTATGAAATAATTTTTGTGATACTTGAAAATTTAGTCTTTTTATTTAGTAAATTCATTTCCAAAATAAGGAAATGTGCGGTTATACCATGCACCCTACTTAACCCTTTAAACTTTTAACAGAGAACGTTTTGAATACTGAGAGCAGATTTGGAGCAACATTGGGGCAATTCCTCTCTTTACATCTAATATGCACTGTCAAACTATTTTAAAGCTGTATTTTGTCTGATATTCCGTTTTGAACTATGGGGAAGTTTTTTTTCAGGGAAAAATAATAACAATATTTTGTTTGTATAAGTTTCAAACGCCAGCAACCAACAGTCTTTTTGTCGGCGTGTTCTTATATTTCTTGTAGCAATGTTTACTTTTCCTCATTATACCCATGATATGGCCGGGTTTAGTAATAAAAATCTATATTATCAACTTTGGGAGTCGTACTGCATTGAAGTGATTTCATTCACCTGTCAAACTCGGCTTCTTGAATCAGCTTGAGTTCCAAACCAATTTATGACTCGACACATCAGCTCAATCTTTGCTTGAACCAATTTGAACTCGACTCCAGTTAAAAATCTCCAATCGAAGCCATTCCTACTTGTTGAATATGTACCCTCAGAGAGTGTAGTTACACTGATAGATTGAACCTGTGTTACACATACACAGATATTGACAGTGCAGCACAATATTTGCTTGAATCTATTTTAACTTGGCTTCAGTTAAGGGTCTCAACTCAAAGCCATTCCCAATTGTTGAATACGTACCCTGACATATTTTAGTTTATTTACACCACTTGAGTGATGTGTTCACAGAGATTGGCACTGTAGATCAGTTTTTTCTTGAGTCGATTCGAACTCACCCTGAATTAAGATTTTCAACTCGAAGCCATAACTGCTTTTAAACATGTACCCTGAGGGACTGTAGCCAAGTTATTTATACACTGGCGGATTAAGACCTCAGCTCAATCTTTACTTGAATTCATCTGAATTCGGCTCAAATCGAAGTCTTTCCTGCTTCTAAATACCCCACTGATGGATATAATTAACAATAGGGAGACAAGGTTTTAACTTATGTTTAGTTGTGTGAATAGATAAATGATTCAAAAAGATTTTGCCAAAATTAAATACACAACAATCAAATCCCAAATTTTATCAAGCATAAAGAGCTGCGTTTAGTTAATTATGGATTAAAGAATTAAAAAATTCAAATTCTAACAATAATTTCTTCCGTACCACAATTTGACTCAGATTAGAAAATTGACGAAGACTATGTTCGATTTTGAAACATCAATTGGTGCAAAACTTATATCATAAAACTGCCAACAATATACGAGTCTAACCAGAAAGCCTTTGTAATTTGATCTAAAATCCCAAGATAATAGAAGATCTAAAGCCGAACTGGCCAGCGATGACAAAACAAAGAGAGAGAAACCGCAAATGAAGAACAAAACAAGTGATCTATAGCCAGCAGAAGGAAAGGGAAAAACTACTTTTGCTGTGTGTAAATTTGATTTTGCGTGTTGACGAGAGTTACTCGTAATTACGCATATATGGACCCTGTGGTGTATATATGAACCCCGTGTGGTAGCATTAATTGTGCATAAAGATATTGGTTTGTTTCTTGTATTTTTAGTTTTACATTTCATTGGTTATTGTAGATTTTATCTTTATTCTTTTGACTCGCTCCTCTATATATAGTGCTGAGGACGCCTAGTTTTATATAAACAAAATATCCGTTGTTTAGTTCGTCTTCTCTTTTCCTTCTATTGGCCGTGGACCAACTGTTTTGTTCTTCATTTGAGGTTCCTCCCTTTGTTTTGACAAGATACTCCAAAGAAAGAAGGGAAACAACCAACCAATAGGGGCAATTCATGACATATACAGGTACACCAGGTATAGAATTGACTTACAGAAGCCATATCATTCATCAAACTTTCAGAGCTGGCCCATAAATTCTTAAAAACACGTATCTTTCCAAAAGGAAATCACTATAATTAAGAATACTTCTAAAATAGTGCTATCTTAAATATAAGCCCATTGTCCTCCCTCTTCTTAGATTTCAGCCTCTCTACTTAGTTTTCAACAGCAAGGGCTATACAGAGGCAATAGCCCCGACGACTGCAATAAAAGCAACAAAAGTAGAGCATTCATGACGGCTTCATGACTTGTGTTTAATCACCATTACTTATGGTTTGGACGTGAAACGTCCCATTTAGGAACGTAATTGCAAAATTCAGATCATTAGTAAGGATATGCTTATCTGAAAGCAGTGCAATACAGGGACTTTTGAAGCTGAAAGTGCTCTGGAAGAATTTACGAGAGAATAAGTTCTTAAACATCAGTCTCAAGATTCTCAAGTGCATTAACAACATTCCACACACAGAATTCTATCAAATTTCCATTCCATTATGGCTTACCATAATCTGTCCGTTTCTAATTCAACTCCCCATTAGATTCAGAGATCATTGATTATTTTATAAACACGGGCCAGTAACCGGTTGGACGGTTACGACATAATTCTCAAAATTCAGCAACGCCGATAACACTCAGCAGCATAATTGCAAAGGCATATAACGATTTTATAATAGATGGCAGGATTTTATTGGCAAACTGTTCAGAATTGATAAGTCCTGACGAATTATAATTTTGATCAGTTTCACAAGATCTTTACTCAAGTTGAGTAGATATGATAACTGAGGTATATGATCGACTCAATTACAGACTGAAGAAAAATAATTTATATTGTAAGTTATATAGCCTAGCCTATTTGACAGTAATCTTATTAGGTGTACAATATATTGACATACCTAAGTGGGAGAGACTGGCCTAAAAATTCAGGATTACTTTTCCAACGACTATTCTGTAGTAGTAAGTATTCTCTTGTAGGTTCTCGCAAGTTCTTCTTCTTGTTCGCTCTTGATAATAGAGCATAAAAGAGTCTAATGCGGGGCTACCACGAGGTCAATAAAGTTAATAAAACTATTCACAAAGTTAATAAACTGTTTTCCTCACATAACCTTGTAGACTTTAGTACTACAGGGAAAAAGTTGGACTCTTAATTCAGTTATTTGCTATGAAAAACTGTTGTTAATTCAAAAGACGAAATTTTTATGTGAGCGGGACAAACTTTATAATGCGCAATTTCACGAAAAACTTTACTGACGCCGTGGGAGCCACGCATAAGGGAAGCAAGTTTGGAAATTTTACCCAATGAAAGATGTAGCCAAGAGATCCTTGCAGTTTGTACCATTCTTAGTTCCTCAGTTAACCCACCTTCCGTTAATTACCTATTTGTTGCAGAATCGCCCGTTGTAGACCCATTTGCGTGGAATATTTCAGATACTGTTTTTGCTTTATTTACAATGTTGATACACAAACAGTAATTTTGGTAAGTTAGAGCTTATTGGTATACCATCGAAAACAAATGATTTCAATTGAATTGTGTTAAAAAGGAATTGAAATCTTATGTATTAATAGTCTTCTTTTTCACTTTTCGTGATCTTAATTTGTTCGTTACTGAAATTGCTTGAAGCGATTTTTTTTTTGCTAAATATGTGTGCAGTCATTTCGTGCTGTTTCTGCTTTTCCTTATTCCATTATTGTTTCTACTACGTATTTTGTTGGGAGATGGGGAAGTAAAAAAAACTATCTGTCTTAGGAAGGGTTACATTGTGTTTTTTTTATAGCCTAAACAAAATACTATGACAGGCTAACTAGGAAGAATGACATTAGCCTTTTACTTCAAGAAAATCCTACTTTGAAAACAGAAAAATACAACAATTCCTTTGTGAAATATTGACCTGTAATTTTATTGTTTTGTATTCTGTTTTGAAGTAGGACATAGTAATTTCAATTTTTGAAGTATTTCGCATATTGATATGTTCGTGTTAGCTTACCAGTACTAACATCAAAAACAAGAAGAACAATAAGAAAGTCTTTTCGAAAGACAAGGAAATTCTAATTTGAGTGAATATTTAAGCCCTATGTCCAGGGGCCGTCCTCAGCAAAACATAAACATATAAAAGAAAAAGGACTTACAACAACGTACGATCGATTAAACTAAAATGATTTTTTCTTTTTAGTTTTAAAAATTTTCATTTTAGTTTCATTAGTCGTCTGTTGTTGTGGGTCTTTTCTGTTGTACATTTATGTTTTGCTGATAGTCCTTGGACATAGGGCCGAAATATTCATTCAAATTAGAATTCCACTGTCTAAGGAAAAGAATTCACTATAGTTCTTCTTTTTTTTGATGTTTGCGATGGAAAAGCAGTGTGATCTTCGTCGCTATTTAGGTTTCACGAGTACTAGAGTAAATGAATACACAATCTTCTATTCAAAAGCCCTTTAACATGATGAATATATCACAAGCTTGAAAACTTACTGAAAGCATGACTATCATACTGCAATACGACAGTATAGTTGTTTTGTCCACTTTATATCTTACCAGGGTAATAACCATGAATTTTATAGTTTCGCGTCGCCAAATTTTCTTTTTTTTTTCAAATGGATATTAGAAAATCGTATTAATTTTGTTACTTCGAATTCAGGCTTTTTGACAGGGAATCCTTATAACAGCTAAACATTTGTCTCCACCCTATTTTCTTGGAAATTTTGTATGAATATGCAGCAAGTCTCTGGTTCTAAATCTGTATAAACGATGGACATACTTTTTGCAAAAAAGCTGTTGACGTAATATGTTTAGTTCAATCCTTTGGCTTTAAGTAAGATTCTGTATTCCAACATTTCTTACAGATTTTTATGTAATTTAAGAGTGGATGTTTGTTTTTATCATATGCTTATGAAAAATATGGAACAAATAATCATACTGTTGTTGCTAGAAATTGCTTAAGCATAAAATAGCTTCTTTTTACACTTATCAAGAAATCCTAGAATTTAGACAGCTTTTCTTTGCTAAAACAGGACGAAGTTATTTTCAATATCCAAATAAATAGTTCAATTGTTTATACATGTTTCATTTCTGACGCTGGATTATCAAGTTTGCCTTTTTAAATGTTTGAAAATAAAATATAAAGGACTTCTGTTGCCACATTATGTCTTTTGAGAGCATGCGATTTGGTATTTTTAGGCAAAATGATATTTTTCTGTTGCTAGTAAATACCTAAATGCTTTTGAAGCCCCAAATATCGAAATCGCTACGCATTCATATCGAAATCGCCCCAGTCCCCTGATAACCCTGGATTCGCCCCTGGTTCTTCTTCCAGATATTAGGGGAATTACCACGCCTCCCATTTGCGAAAAAGTTTAATATGCTAATAAGGTGGTGCATATTTTTGGCAAATTGAAACAATAAGTCTCAAAGCAAAAGCACTCGATGACAACCAGCTTTTCCTGGCATATCAACAAGAGTTACACAGTAAATAATCTTGAACAGTGAAGTCCATTGGGAAAAGAATCCAATACATATTTTGAATGGTTTGTGTTATTAGGCTACTAACAGATATTTCTAGTCTTTTGAATATTATAATGGATCTTTTAGTGTTGTTGGTAAACATTTTTCTAGCTTATTTTTTCTGTTATTACCATTATTTGGTGCTAAACAATCGTTTCCATTCTGATCGTTTTTAATTTTTTTCAAGGCTTTTTTTGGCTGAGTTTTTTCTTGTACATTAGTAACTTTGAAAACAAAACCTTTTTTAATCCACGGAAAAAATAATAATAATAAAAGAAAAAAAAAAGGTAAAGATGAGAGTAAACTAACGAATAGGGAATCAAAGGTGTTTCATTAAATAGACAGTAAACCTTTCTGTTACAAATTTTTTTTTTAGCAACCTTGGATTTAAGACGATGTGTTTAAACATACTTAAACAATTTTGTATTTAATCTTTAGTACTTGTAGTACCAAGGATATCAGTATAAAGTTTTTTTGGCCAGTTGGACCCTTTTGGGGTGTAGTAATGCCTGAAAACCACGATTTTCCTTCGGCTGTTTGAAGATTATTAATTTTTCAGGGGAATCATCAATATTTTCGTTATTGTTATCATTTTAAAACGTGAATATAAATGAGCATAACTAATTAGTTAAGTTTGACAATACTTTTCGTGCGTAGAAGAGAAATATTAATGATCTGATGATTCCCAAAAACAATTACACATTTAATTGAAAGCTAGAGGTGCTTAGGGTGTTTCTGTTATATGTTTTCAGCTTCATTATTGAATCTTCATCCGCTTTACATTATGCACATTAACCAATTCAAACAGTCAGGTATTATTTTCACTGTCTTTAGTACTTTAAGATCATTAGAAAGGTCTTCGAATCAGCATGTTACCTTATTTCTCTGATGTCATTGAAATAATCACAATAAGTGATGAACCTGATGATAAAATTATCATTTCGATTTTTGGATTAGAAAATACCATTTGAGATTGACCATAATAGTTGAAATGCTAACAATTGATACTGAATCTGATACGAACAAGGTGACTTTAACATCGCTTACTAAGAACATTCGTCATTTTACGGGGCCCCACTAGCTAGGGACATGGCTGAGTTAAATCAGAAAAACAACTACAAAGTGTGTGCTCCTCGTGGTAAAATCCACCACGCTTAATCTCCAGTCTTGTCCTCCTCAGCTTAACAAAAATTTCAAACCTACGCAAAATTGTTTGTATTTTATCTGAATTTTGAATCACCCAAGTCCACATTTTGATCATTTAATATAGAATCGTAAATCAAACTTGTATTGTGCATCAGACAGCAGAAAAATTTCAACAGATCAAAACCAAAAAGTATGGAAAATAACAAGAGAGAAGTTTCTGTCAGTTTATAATTAGTTAAATAGAAGTAAAAAAATTATGTCATTACTGACAGCAGAACATCTTCCATCTAGGAATTGTAAATTTGTTAAAATTTAGAGTTGAATTTAAGACACAAATTTATTTGGGTACAACCCAAAAATGATTTTATTTGGGTACAACCAGGAAATGATTTTTTTTTTTTAAATCTCTGGCTCAGCGTGAAACAAACGTAGAAACTGATAACTTGATTTGGGCTCTAAACGAACTTCATAATTTCACTTGGTGGCATGAGCTCTGTGTTCAAAAGAGCTTACTGCATTTAATAGAATTGACATACCAAATAGATGCTATTGGAATGATATATCAAATGTGGTATGGACAGTAATTTAAACCCTTTGAAAAAAAAGGATAGTGCATCCTCAAAGAACCACTAAAACCGAAAAAAGTTTTTTCGATGCATAAACGCACTTAGATTTTCTATCTGTATAAGGACCTGATTACAGCTTATTGAACTTTGAAGCAAAATAATAAAATTACAATTACAATAGGTTGCAATAAGTGCTTTGGGATACAAATCTAGTAACTGCAATTCCTTACTGAACATAAAAGATAATCAATAAGGACTATTGAGCCTAGGTTAGATGGCGTTGGTGTTTAATTTTTTCCGGAAGACTAAGTAGTTTTTTCTTAGATTTCCATCTTCTTTTCGATTGCACGTCGTCTCTACCAAGCACAAACTTCGTACACTGCCATTTCTCCAAAGCCTCTCTTTGTTTTGTCCGCGTTCTATAACTTGCTTTTATTTTATTTTGTTTTGTAACTTTCGGTGGCTATTAGAAGATAAGGAATTCAAATATTACTGATGCTTTCTGTAGCTTCACTAGCCCTTTCTGTCAGACATACTGAGATCAGGTATTTCCCTCTATCATTAGCATAAAAAAACTAAATTTTTTTTGTAATACTACAAATGGTTTCAGACAATGTCATACAAACTTACAAGTGAAAACCAAGGAATGAGTGTTCGGGGATTTCAAAGGTCCCTGATTTGAATCTAAGGTATAGGTCTCCTACTTTTGGAAATCAGGTTTAAATTGTTTTCTACTTAAAAAAAAGCTCACCAGCTGGACAAATTTCAAGCCAAAACCGAATTTAGTATCTGATGTTAGAAATGAGCTAATTTAGAAAAACCTCTCTATCTGGCTAATTTAACCAGAAATTTAAAAGGAAGAAGTTGAAACCTCAATTCGTTGCTGGTGAGATAGAGAATTTTTAATCAGAGGTTCAAGTTACCAGTAAAAATATTTGGTCTATTATTGGAATTTCAAAACTGGGTCATTGACATTTAGAACGCCCTTACTGTGACCAACCCTATGTTAATCCTTTCAAAAAGTCAGTTAATCACTACTGGTGTAAAAATTAAAAACTATGGGGAACTGTACCGGATGCTCTGGATCTTCCAGTTCACCTCATCACTGACACAATGTCTACAGGTTTATCCTTGCTTGCCACATGCTATGATTTAAGGCAATTGATAGCAATAATTTAAAGCAGCCTCTTTGATTTTTTTTTTTTCTTTTACTTTTCATTTGTTGGAATATATTTCATCCTATAATATATTCAAGCATCAGGTTTATTACGTGATTTCAGTTTCAAGCTGCATCAGTAGTCAACATAAATGAACATAAAACCGTGAAATATATACAGGGGCACACCTACGGACGAGATGGGCGGTAGAGAACTACTGTGTACAAAAGAGTGGTCTCACTAAAAGCTAAAAGGTATGTTGCTAATACGTATGGTCTTCTTTGCTTTTCAATACACAAAAAGCTCACCCACAACAAACTTGTTCTTATTAACAAAGAGGTCATTCTTGAACTGCTAACAAAGAGGTCAGTCTTGGATAAGATTTCAAAGCAAAAACATATGCTTGAACTTCATTCTTTGAACTTGACAATATAACTAATTCGGCTATAACGGAAGTTTCACAATAGTCTGTTACGGATGAAAGTATCAAGTGATTTATTTATTTACACAGTCCGATACTGCTTATTTTTTGGACTGACTGATTGGAGTAGCCTTATTATGGATAGCTGTGTTTGGCTTACTTGGATGGACAGTACGGCACCACCAAGAGGTACGAACTGTTGGTGTTTTCTGATGCTAATTTATTAGCTAAATGCTGGGTAGTTAAGTAGATGGCTGAATTTACTATTCATAAGCTGGTACTAAGTAGGTTTTGGGATTATCCCGAATGACCTATACCTACTGTTGAAGAGATAAATCCAAAAGGAAAAAGAAAAACTAGTAATTACAAGGATTTAGTTTACTGCTATGGTAAACATGATACCCAGTTCGTAAATGAACCGAAATTTTAGATTTTAAATGTAATAAAGCTGAGGCTATGAAAGTCTCTAGAAAAGGTGTAAAGGGGGAGTTTGAAGAATTTGTGCTGAAACCAGACATTTACAAAGACAAGAGTCTGAAAACATAAATTTTCAGAATGTTTCAGGATCACCCGCTCTTATTACCAGGATTACAGCAACGGAGCAAGAAATCCAGTCTGTCATGGAAAACCTTGCTCAGAGACTAGATGAAAAATTCACAGCTATTGGAGTAAAAAATCTTTTTCCAAGGACACATTTAGCATAATCAAAGGGCAAAACTAGTGAAATATTTCTAGTGAAGTTTACAGAGTATTAGTTATTGAATTCTAGCCGATATTTGTTGCTTTTTCAAATGGTTTAAAGCATTTAAAAAAACACTGCGAATTTCCTGATGAGTGGGTGAAGGTGGCCAAGCAAAGCTTGAGAAATACGAACAAAAAACCAGATTAAATAGTATACTTAATGGTGGTAACCAACCTTTCAATAGTTACTTAACGTCAGCAGTCCTTAAAATTATGACAAATCAAATGCAGCTCGAAATATCTAACTGAATCGAAAAGATTCAAGCTAAGTAAAGTTAATAGTAAACAAGATGCAACCGATTCTGTGGTTGTAAAATTCAAGTTTAAAAACCCTACATCGAAAGTTTTCAAAGGAAAGTCAAAATTAGCTCGTAACGGTATTTTTGTGTCGGAAAACCAGACGAAACAAAGACGTGATGTTCGGAACCAAGCATGGGATCAATATGGGAATAGGTAAGTATGGCCTGATCAAGGTCACATTATGTGCGTCTCATAAGTGGTACGTTTCCCATCATTTATGGCGTATCGACGATATTGCTTAATAATATGTTCTAAAAGTTGACACGTGTTCACTACTTGTTCAAAAGTTTTCAAAGGAAAGTCAAAATTAGCTCGTAACGGTATTTTTGTGTCGGAAAACCAGACGTAACAAAGACGTGATGTTCTGAACCAAGCATGGGATCAATATGGGAATAGGTAAGTATGGCCTGATCAAGGTCACATTATGTGCGTCTCATAAGTGGTACGTTTCCCATCATTTATGGCCTATCGACGATATTGCTTAATAATATGTTCTAAAAGTTGACACGTGTTCACTACTTGTTCACCTATTTGTTTTTTCTATTAGTACTATTGTTAATATTATAGAAAATGAATTGCACCCAGTCATGTCGGAGTTACAGGCTAAGGACAATTGAAAATAATCCATCCCAAGCTGAGATATTTTCAACGCTGGTATTGTGGAGGAAAGTTCGTCTGTCAAGTTTCGACAGAATAGAGATAGCCGTTATATAAATGTATTTTTTTTTCAGTATTTAAAACTGATAAAAATTTACTTTGTCTTGGCCATTCGAATTGTCACGTTACGACATAGTACCATGAGATTCTGTAGATGCTTGATAATGCGAACAACAGATTTGACATTATAGGCCTATGCGAGGATTTTTTAACGTCAGAACATTCTTGGTCACCTTTTAATTTTCCAGGATACCAGCTTATTATAAAGAATGAGAAGACGAAGAAAAGAAAAGACGCACGTGGAGGTTTAGCATATCTAGTTAAGGAGCATCTTGTGGCTAATTTGAGGAAGGATTTTTCCGTTTGGATAGAAGGTAAAGTTGAAACGCTATCGGAGGGAATAGTATTTTGATAAGTGAAATATATCAGCCAAAAACTCAGTGGGAAAAGTTTGCAGTCGGTTTTGTCGAATTCTGGATGAGAGTTTTTAACCTTATGGTTAGTCATGATCTATATCCTATAGTAGGAATTGGGTCTTCTAAGAAGGCTGAGGAGTGGGCTTTTACCAAGTATTCTAATGTTCCTCTATTATTCTCTTATCAATCCGTATCTTAAGATTATCATCAGTGGACTAGTTCTTTTGTCTCAAGTTTTAAAAGAGTTCATATTTTACACAATAAAGTTTTTCGTGTCTTAAAAGATTATGTTAAATTCAAAAATAAGACTGAGTTTCTTTGCTAAACTAAAAATTTTAACTATTTACAAGTTAAGAGATTATCAGCTAGCTAATTTGTTCATAAATGTTTGAATCATTATTCATTGGAGTGTAAAAATATTTTTATCAGAAATCTAACTCTTTTTATCAGTGTTATCAAACTAGGCATTCTTTGGGGATAGTGCCTGAGGCTTGGGGTACACAACAAAGTTCTTTATTTCCGTGTTTTGCAGTATCACAGCTGAGGAATTCTTTCCCGATGGGTATAAAGGTAGCATATAATGTTGGTCAGTTCAAGAGTAGGTTAATATGTGACCTACTGGGATGTTGTTAATGATTTAGATTTTTTTTTGTTTCGTAGTTTTTTAATAAATAAAGCGCGAATATACATTAGTAGATTATAAGGATGGAAACAACCATCTATAAAACCCAATGGGGTCCCCCTAATGATTTTTCTATCTTGTATTGTAATTAATATGACTGATACAACGGTTCTTTTCATTTTGTTTGATCAAACTAGATAATATCAAGTTATAGCCCTTTTAGTCCCTGTTATATGCGCATATTTTCGGGTGTAGTCCCTCTGCATACGGGATTTCTGGGCATTTCCATGAAATTACATATAAAGGTAGGTATTTGTCCTTCCTATTTACTCATCCACTCTTTATTTTAACCTCCATAATATACATAAAATTGTTGAGCATGAAGAATGAAGAAGACATCAACCCACTGAAAAACATAGAATATGAAATTAAAGAAAAGTTCAAATTAGAAACTTTACTGAAAATGGTAGAAAAAAAAAACGATTGTGGTAGAAAAAATAAATCTGCCAAATTTAATATTCAAGTTTTGTTTTAATTTTCTATGTACGGTGAGCGAAATTCGGACTTGCATTAGTTGAAAAACGTTCTGAAATTAGATAAAAAAAGTATGTTTTTTAAACTGAAGGATCAATATTAAAACTTAAAGCGAACAGAAATTATTCCCGTATATAAAAGGGGCTGTCCCCTCCTCAGTGTCTGAAGAAAGAGTCAGAATTTCTGAAAGAAAAGTATGGTTGTTGATATTCTAAAAATTGAGACACGGCATGGAACTTTGGATTTTAATTCCATTCTCTTTTCTTTAGACTCTGGCAATGCATTATAGAATTTTTTTCGAGGAGGGGGAGAGGGAGGGGTATCTTCGTCACCTTTTCCTTTCCGCCTGACAGATTTGTATGAATGTAAGCGAAAGCTGCACCCAAGTTAGGGATGTTGGCACCTAGGTGTTCAAAACATTTACAAAAATTTAAGTAAAATTAAAACAGAGCCAAATTAAAATAATCCACAGGTGGAAGAGGCACCACCCTGGATCTACCAGTTTCTAATTTTCTTTTTCCTATTTAACCTCTAAGTAAATAAACTTCTGATTATATTTAGTTCTAAATATTTTTCAGACTCTAAAATAATTTTTTTAAGGATTGACGTTGTAATATTACTATAAAGACCAGCAGATTGACAGCATATCACTGCGGTAAATCCAAATGAAGTTAGTAAATTATTCCGAATTCATTCGGTAAATAGCAAATTAACATAGTCAGTAAAGCATTCCATAGCAGATTAAGATTTAGCTCATTATTTCTGTAAATACTGACACCTATCGCCCTTATATAAAAGAAACTCAAGTCAGTAATGAACTCATCAGCATGCCTTTTTTAGAACTGCGTTTATTTACGGGAAGTTAGAATGTAGTAAATGACTTAGCTTACCAGTAAAAACAGAATACACCAGCCTTGTAGTTTTGAGAGTAGTAATAATTGCATGTGATCGATTTCAGACAAAATAGTTATTTCTAGTACTACTGATGCAAAAAACAACAGAAAATTTCTTAAAGAGTTGGATTTTGGTAATTTAAAACAGGAATTAAGAGGTCAAAATAACAGGCACCAATGACTGAATAGCATATGCCGATGTCATTAAATAAGTAGAAAGTTTTATAGGAAACTGAACAATTGATATAAATCTAAATTTTACAAGGATTAAAGCTGAAATTCCTTTAAATGTAATAGTTAATTAGCCTGTTTTTGTCTTCAAGAATTATTTAAAAATAATATCCAGTCTGAATAAAGTAATCCTAGGTAAGGCTCAGAAAATCTTCATCGGCTAAGCAGACAACTTTTCTTTAATCTGGTCAGCCTAATTGAATTCTCTTCTCTTTACCACTTTCCTAAATCTTCAAGTGCCCAAGAACACAAATATCCACCAGTATAGGGTACAGTAAAAAGAATAAAGCCAACAAACGCTAAATGACATTGGCGATCTTTGACACTAGCGCCTGTTTCCAGTTTTACAACTTTCTAAAACTTTTTTGTTGATGCTGTTCATGGGTTCTTCCAATATTCACGTTAGGTTCATCGTGCAGTAGAGAAGCTTAAGCTATTAATTTGTGACGTATCAATATTATTGATGACATATAGTAATTTGGGACGTATCGAAATTAGAGACCAAACAAAGAGTCCAAATGCTGTATTACTCCTGGTGCCATTTAAAGTAAAGACCCTAATATAACCAGTGCTAGCAAGGTTTGTTCCAACTGATTTCAGAAATACAATTGCCAGTCCTGAGCTGTGATACAACCGCCACTCCTGGTGCAAATCAAACGTTAGGTAGGCCTATTATACATAATCCTTGCAAAGTGTTTCTCCATTTTATTTTGAAATGCTATTTCTAGTCCTGAGCAATGAATAAATAGCAGATCAAGGGACTGCTAATATTACTTGATGATTGTTTAACATTCAAGCTATTTGTAGATTCATAGTCTTTTACTGTTTCTTCCAGCCCCAGGTGTAGATGCCTAATTAAGGGTGATGAAATAGACTAGAGTATTTTTTTTTATTCGTCAGGGAGGAGGAGGGGAGGTTAAGGCACCTAACAGCTCATATTTAAATCCAAGTTTGTACTGGAAGGAGTTATGTGGATCAATTTTAGATACTTCAACCTTTTTTTTTTAGAATAGTGACTGGACTTGCAATTCAGGGGGCGGATTCAGTGATTGTAGTTATCTAAAAGCTGTTATATAATTCTATTTATTAATTTCCACCAAAAACAGCTATTATTTGTCAGTATTGTTTGACTGGGAGAAGGTTCCTGTACCAGTGATAATTCACAACAGGCTTTGTAATTTTGAACTTTTCAAAAATTGTAATTACAATGAACATCTTAAAGCTTTAAGAGAGATCAACAAAATCATATAATTTTCATTTAAAAGCGACCAGGTGTGCCAGCATCTATGGTTTTACTTGATATTATATCAAGCTATCCAGTACTTTTATATTTTCATTTTAAATCCTGAAAGATTTGAGATACAAAAGAGCATCTATGTCTTAATTTTAAAGGGGAAGAGGGAGCAGCATTTTTTTAGGGGAGGGAGTTTTTCGGGAATAAATATAGACACCCTCACCCTATGTGTATGTATCAGTTGAATGATGCACAAAGTCATCAGGATGATGTATCCACTTTATCCTGCTTACGAGAGATTAAAGAAATCGTATAATTTTCAATAATAATTGATCAGGTGTCCAAGTATCTATGATTTCATATACTATCAGCAAAAAAATTCTGGAAATCCATCATTGAATGGTTAGACAAGAGAGAATGACAATACCAATGCTTTCCCAAAGAGATAATGTTGAATCATGCTGCTAGAAAAGGGTGGTACACACAGGCAGAAACTTGCAGGTAGGGTGAAATATATACGACTGTGGAGCCAGAGAATTAAACTCCCAACTCTGAGAACTTTACAGATGTGAACTAAATTTGGATTAAAAAATCTAAATTACGATCACAGCATGTTTTTCATTATTTTTCTTTTTAACTCTTAAGCTGTAGTAAGTGTGCCGCAACACTTAAGCCCAAAGTCAGGCTAAAGGTATACACAATGAAATTTTTTTGGGAAGCAATTGAAATTAAAAATACAAAGATAAAGACCTCACTTTAAATAGAAATGGTGGGGAATTTCTACAAACTAAATTTTTGATAATTAAATATAAAGAAATTCAACTTACACTCCTTCTCGTTTTAAAAACATTTTTTTTTTGAAAAAACCAACGTTTAAGAAAGTGCATTAACACAAATCAGGTCAGCGGACAGGGTATAGTGCTCACTAGGGAAAGAAATTGTTTCTTCATCCAGTTTTTCAACATAGTTTGCTTCAAAAAGTTAGTTTTTGGTTTATATATGCCTTTTTTAATGGCTGATGATGGCTTTGCAGAGGTCTTCTGCTTTGTCATTTCGTTATTTTTTTTAATGAATTATTTTTATTGCTCCTTAGCTTTATTTTTTTTTGCAGTCATGTCTAGTCACAACTCAATCCTCCCAATCTACATTATCCTGCTGGTCCGACACTTGAGAACAGCATAATAAATGGTTTTTGACAGTTACCTCACATATGTGAGAATGTCAGAAATGTCTTTTAGAGATAACAGTATCACTGTAATCTTGGAAATTTTCCTTTACAACAAAGTTTCTATAGCAAGCTTAAATCTTAATGAACATATGTATACAAACAAAATAAAAATATAGAAAACGGGTATAATATTTCAAATAAAACAGTGGATATTAGTTAAAATATTAAACCGGTTTTTCTATATTTCTGTTTCGTTTAATATGCAAATTGAAAGGTAGTGTGCTCTAAGAAATGAAAAATGCATGTTTAGAATAAGTGAGAAATTAAAATGCACTTTCTTCCCAACTCTTTGTCCTTAAAGCAGCATAAAAGCAACGTTTTCAATCCTAATAAATTTAAGATAAACAGGTGTGCATTTGTATGGTTCTTAAGGGGAAGCGCTAGTGCCATTTCTTAGGGGATAGGGTCTTTGACAACAACCATAGAACCACCCCCCTTGCTTGAACGAATGTTCAGATACAATACAATAGTTCAGATCATTTGTATTTTCAAACAATTTTTCCAAAAGCCTGTTATGAGAAGATACTGTTATAACCATAAGAGAAAAAACACTGTGAGGGTAGCAACTTTTTTGAAAAGTGAAAATTCACTGACAGTGTAATTGCAAAGAAAGCTTTGTGAAATTTACAATTCGACATAGAATCCCATAAAAAAGCCTGCTAAATTACGCAAATGCACCCCATTTGGCAACACTGATTTTAACTATTTGTTTTTTTTTTATACATTTTCAAAACAAATCCTCAAGCTCATTGAGTTATTTTTCATGTTTTTTCACATGTATTAAATAAAAAAAACAAACTATTCTTATTAACTGAAAGAAAGTAAATTTAGTTTCTTTCAAAATCTTGTCAAAACTAAAATATACTTGCATAATTCAAGCATCAACAGAAACAGATCAGTTTTTTAGTACATACTTACCTTTATAGTACTATAAGTTACCTTTATATAGTAGCATAAAGTATTTATGGTACTTTTAAAGTACTAAATAGTGCATTTATGGTACCAAATGGCTTATTTTTTTTAGTTTTACTGTCGTTTTCTCTTGATTTGGCAAAATTGGCTGCAACTTTGCCCCCCCCCCCCCAAGATTTTGACGAAACTACCCTCCAGGTCTTAGATTATAATTAAGGTTCACAACTCATCAATATAATCAGACAAAAACAAAGATGGATATAAATAGGACAGAATATACATTAATGTTGACCCTGATGTAGTGATTGATTCTGCTAAATCTCTCAAATTCAAAGTTTCTTTTCTAACAATATAAAAGGATGTGCTGTCTGATGGTTTAAAGCAGAAAGAAATTAAGTGCTATAAATTATAAAATTCAAGAAACTGACATGTATGTAAAATTTTGGTTTAGAAGATATAAAGGGAAAGGGGTACACACCATTTTTGAGGTAAGCACAACTATAAAAGAAAACCAAATATAAAAATGGTATAAAAATGTAAGAAATTATAGGAGAAATCTCAATACTTAGAGTGGGGGATGGACCCAACATTACACCTTCTTTAAATCAGTGCCTAAAAAGTCTGGGTACATACACATTTTGATATTCTATTTATTTATGGTATTTTTAAATTCCCAGATCAAATGATGGCTCTGTCTAAAGAAGAAACAATCAAGTAGGTACTCTTCAGTGGATGAGAAGGATGGTTTTACTGCAAAATTACCATCATTTGGCCCCCTGATTGGCAACCTATTCATTTACTACCATAAGGAAATTGGTCATGAAGTTTAAAGAAACAGGCAGAGTCTAGGACAAACCCTATTCCAGAAGACCAAAGACTTCTGGAAGAGTAAAATTTTCATCTGTACAAATTACAGACATTGTATCACTTAAATGAAGACATCCCCACTAGACTAATGAAGATGTGCAAATGGTTTTTGGGCAAATTGAATTAAAGTATCAATTTTACCAATTTTTTTTGTTGTTCAGCAATGAAGCTCTGTTTTATGTAAATAGTAAAGTCAACAGACAGAACCCCCAATACTGGTCTCAAGACAATCCATGCTGGATGAGTCTATCCAAATGGCAAGGCTGCCAAAAGCTGGTGGTGTGGTTTGATTTGTGGGAAGCTCATAAGCTAGGACCCTTCATCTTTGATGCACTTGTAACCAGCAAGATTTATCTGAGCATGCTGAGAGACAAATTAATGCTATAGAAAATTTATTTCCCTAAACATAATAATTAAATGCCATTGTTTTGTTCTATGAAAAATAAAATTTGTATGTACCCAGACTCTGTGGACACCCTCTATATGTTCTTGTTTGAAGCCTAGGCTTCAGAATGGTGCAAATAAAGGACTTGAAAACAGGTGCAGGGGGTCACAGGTCTTTGTTAAGTATTTCCTTTTATGCTTGAGCAAGAAATCAGCAAGTTGTCCAAAAGCCTCCAGTGATGAATCAGCCTACAAAACCTAGCACTAAAATACAAGTGCCACTAAGGACTTTGGGATACTTCCCACAATTAAAGTCCATATTGGCTCTTTTGCACAAGAACAAAAGTCAAATTTTATGAAATTAGTGTAGTAGATTTTGTGAAATATCATTTGAAAATTTTCCTCAAATGTCTTTGCAAGTATATCTAACTTTTTTCTTTTGAGGGAGGGAGAATTTCTACATATCTGTCTTAAATATATTTTGAAGTGACTGCTTTTGTTTAATATAATGAAAATTTTACCATAAAGTCATTCTTCTTGTGTATAGTGTAGTCTTGGGCATCTTCTGAAGATAATATTCTGAACTTTCATTTCTGACTACCATCTTTCATTCTTTTAATTCATTTTTAATAGACAAAAGACTAGAATCTCTGAGAATTTAAAAGAAATCCCCCCCCCTTTTCTTTACCCATAGTGAAGAATAATTTCAGTATCAACCATATAGTGGACACAATCTGACCCTTGCAAGGGAATGGGGAGGTAAAGTAATTTTACTTGATACTCTATCAAATAAATAGGACTTTAGACCACAATTCTTATGAAAGGGGGCAATAGAAGGGGTTTCTAGAACCAGTCTTAAGTATAAACCTCTTGTCCTGTCAAGGTAGAAAATCAAATACTGACATTTTAAAAGCTTTTTAGACCTTTGATGAGCTTTCATTGTGCTAATATATATGAAAATACATGAATGAAACCAACATAGGCAGTGCAATCTGAACTTCAGCAATCTTGGATATATGCCAAGTATGCAACAGATGTTCCTTCTCTGATAGATGTACCACCAAGCTACTTTTATTACACAACTTTTCCAAAGAGGTCTACATTAAATTAAAAAAATCACAACATAAAACTGCAGTAAAAAGTTTGTATTGAACAATAGAACTATACACTATACCTGAAAGCAATAAATGCATCTCCATGTTCTCCCCCAACTATATGAACACCCCCTTCTGGAATTGAGAGACCTCTAAAGAACTGACGTATATCACTAGCACTTGCACTCCAAGGCAAATTTTGAAGGCGGATTATAACACTCATTTCATATACTGATCTTGATGTTAGCAATGGAGAATTGACAAAAATTTATCTGGTGATAACCTGTGGATAAAACAAAAAGTTTTATGAGTGTACAAGAAGCTGACCTTTGCAAATATACAGTTTCAATAAAAAAAAAATTAAAGAAACAGAAAATTGATGCTGGTATACATTATAAATTAAAGTTCAGACAGTCAAACATATTAGTCTTGATAAAAAGGAAAAAAATAACAAAACAAAAAACCACAAATCATCAAGCCTTTTTTTAATATTCTCTGATATATATATATATATATATATATATATATATATATATATATATATATATATATATATATATATATATATATGTACTTTGAATTGATTTTTTTCAACAAAAATTTCCTGTCAGCATCATTAATGTCTCAGGTATTCTAGGGACTACTTTAGTCATTACCAAGTTACTGAACCATGCACAAAAGTAAATAATTTTTTTTTTACATTCATGCCAAAAACTAAGGTCAAATAAAAAAGTCACAGAAGAAGTACTTTACACTATTAAAATAACATCTATGCAGCTTAATTAGCAAATAAAATGATGATTTGATACCTTACTGTTTTGGATATAATTGATTTTCTAAACATTTTCAGATTCATGTGTGTGTCATTTCAAGGACTTTGTTTACATTTGTCCACACCAAGTTTTACATGTCTTCATGATGGGAGAGTTAGGACAGAGGGAACTAAGGCAGTACCCAATCATGTGAAAATTCTATTTCTTATTTACATTAAATAAAAATCCTTGTTCTAGACAGGCAATGATAACACAGATCCTTCTAAATATTAAATAAAAAAAACGAGTTTTTTTAACTGAAAGTAAGGAGCGACATTAAAACTTAAAACGCACAGAAATTACTTCGTATATGAAAGAGGCTGCTTCCTCATCAACGCCCCGCTCTTTACGCTAAAGTTTGACTCTTTCTCTCAATTCTTCTTTTTAAAACAGTAAAAAACTTTAGCGTAAAGAGCGGGGCGTTGATGAGGAAGCAGCCTCTTTCATATACGAAGTAATTTCTGTGCGTTTTAAGTTTTAATGTCGCTCCTTACTTTCAGTTAAAAAAACTCGTTTTTTTTATTTAATTTCTGAACGTTTTTGAATCAATGCATGTTTTGATTTTGGCTCTCCGCAGAGGAATAATCAAAACGAAATTTGCATATTTTTTTGGGGGGGGGGCTAAATGGCTTTCTCATAATTTTGATCGAATGATTTTGAGAAAAAAAGAGCGGGGGCGAAGCCTAGTTGCCCTCCGATTTTTTGGTTAATTAAAGAGGCAACTAGAACTTTTAATTTTTTACGAATCTTTTTATTGGTAAAAGATTTACGTAACTTATAAATTAGCTTACGTAAAGAACTTTTGTATTCTCATGTTTTTATTACATATATGAGGGGATTCACCCCATCGTCAGTACCTTGCTCTTTACACTAAAGCTTAAATTTTATCCCAATTCATTAAGAATGACCCCTGAATCACAAAAGCCGTAGAATAAATAGTTGAAATTTCTAAAAATACTTTAGTGTAAACAGCTAGGTATCATAAGGAGGTGAGCCCCTTATATGGGTAATAATTTCTGTTTGTTTTAAGTTTTATTGCTGTTCCTTACTTCCAGCTGAAAAAGCTTTTTCACATTTATTTTTTAATTGTTTTTTAAATAATGCTAGTAAATCCTGATCTCCCTTCATGGAAGTTTTCTTCTCCCATGACAAATTCTCGATGGAAACTTCCCCCAGCATATCCCCCTCTTCTCAACCCCTCCCCTCAACCAAAAAAATCCTCCTGAAAACGCCTGTATACTTCCCAATAACCAATACTATATGTAAGCACAGGTCAAAGTTTGTAACTTGTTGCCCCTCCCACGGGGACTTTGGGGGAGTAAGTCGTCCCCAAAGACATAGTTATAAGGTTTTTCGACTACGCTGAATAAAATGGCTATCTCAGAATTTTGATCCGTTGACTTTGGGAAAATAATTTGCATGGGAGGGGGCCTAGGTGCCCTCCAATTTTTTTGGTCACTTAAAAAGGGCACTAGAACTTTTCATTTCCGTTAGAATGAGCCCTCTTGCAACATTCTAGGACAACTGGGTCAATACGATCACCCCTGGGAAAAAAAACAAAAAAAAACAAATAAACACGCATCCGTGATCTGCCTTCTGGCAAAAAATGCAAAATTCCACATTTTTGTAGATAGGAGCTCGAAACTTCTACAATAGGGTTCTCTGATACGCTGAATCTGATGGTGTGATTTTCGTTAAGATTCTATGACTTTTAGGGGGCGTTTCCCCCTATTTTCTAAAATAACGTAAATTTTCTCAGGCTCGTAACTTTTGATGGGTAAGACTAAACTTGATGAAACTTATATATTTAAAACCAGCATTAAAATGCGATTCTTTTGATGTAGCTATTGGTATCAAAATTCCATTTTTTAGAGTTTTGGTTACTATTGAGCCGGGTCGCTCCTTACTACAGTTCATTACCACAAACTGTTTGATTACAACATATTTTAATCATTTTGATATTAGTAATTAATTTAAATTTCCCTCATTAACAGCTTGTTTATATAGTAATAAATTCCTTAAAATAATACCACCTACATGTCATTTCAAATCTACTGGTGCCACCACTGTGATGGGTGTGAAAAGGCAAAAATTCAGTGACTATTCAATTCCTTACAAAAGAACAGGTAGCTTATTAATCCCTAATAAATGAAAACTTTAATGATAATCTTGCTCAATTTCTTTCACCTCAGGCATGAAAAAAAAGCTTGATAAAAGTGAACATTTTTGTGAGTTGACAAGTTTGGAACAGCTTTCATTTTTTTTTTTAATAGCTTAGTTAAATGTTTAAATACAATTAAATTAAAATTAAACAAATAAATAAATTGATTAATTAAAATAAATTAATACAATTTAAATTAAATACAAATTAATTTTTAAACCCCATTTGCTGAACAGTTTGATCAAACCCATCTATTTGCCAAACAGGTTGAAACTTCAAAAATGTTCAAAAATGTCCAATCTCCAATACATGATACTAGTGACTCCTACAACTAAATCAGAACAAAAATCACCAACTCTATGTAAATGCTATATTACAAATTACTATTTATGTTCTCAACAACTCTTCTTGGTCAAATGATTCTTTGATCCATTATGCAGGGTTGGATTCCTATTACTAAAAACTAAAAATTTTAATTTGCTAATATTTTTTGATGATCAACTTTATTTAATAATTAATGATGCTTCTTGACTACTAAGGTCCCTGCATTGGCCCTGCAGTGCATTCCTGCAGCATGACTTGATCTCTGGTTCCCATATTACCAAGCTAAGGTCAAATCCACTGCGCCACCACAGGACTGATCAACTTTAAAATTAATGCTTTTGTATATTCATACCCAGCACAAATAACAACTTTTGTAGTATTACAGGTTTTCACTAAAAGTTACTTTTAAAAATTGGGTTTCTATTTACAAGAGTTGATCTTAACTAACAGTTTATTGCTAGGAACTATTTGATTCTATCCTCTCTTAAATGTGAGGAAGGCTACTATACTCTCATTTGACTTTTATTTTTTATATTCAAGTTTAATGTGTATATAATAAAACATTGGGAATGATAAGTCATCCCTAAAAATTCATTCCTCTAAACATTTATATTAAAGGGAGAGGGTATGACACATCTGTAATTCATTAAAGGTTATCATTTCTGAAGTTGCTTTATGTTCAAAATGGGATTCCAAATTAGAACAAAGTATCCAGAAATCACACTTCATAAGTGATTTTGGTGGAGTTATGAATAAAAATATTATTTGGAAATGATTTAAAAGAGAGGATGACAATTCAAGGAAATATGACAATCTTATTAAAAATATGGTGCAAATTATAAAGAAGATGAAGTATATACTTCATACATGAAGTATATATTGAGTATATAAGTATATATTCAAGAGATAAATCAAAACCATCAGGAGGCAAGGTGTATTGACAAATAGAAATATGAGCAGGACTTGTCTATTTGGTTCAATTGACCACTGATGCAAACCTCATAATGAGAGTGCCTTGGCAGGAGGCCAATGTTATCACACCCAGCCACTTTGTAAACTCTAGTTGAAGTTGCTAGAGTCAGATTTAAACTACAGGATTAATCTTGTAGTCACTATTACCAAGTGGGCTTAAATTGTATATCTCCAGCACACCTCTTTTTACAGCATTTCACTAGACCTAACATAGAAACAAAGTTTTACTATCCTCTAAACAGTACACCACAGATCCAGTATAGACCTTAATTTTGCTCTAAAACATATATATATATATATATGTATATACATTATGAAAAGAGAAATCACCAATGCAACAGCACAAACACATAAAAAAAAAGAGACAGAAGGAGAAAAGGAAGACTGTTTACCTTAATTTTGGTTTTTTAATCTCTTTTTTCAATGGCTTTAGTTTTTGAAAATGTAATTCCTATTATTTACCAATAATAGGAATTGAGAATAGGAATTTTTCAAGAGCTTTTATCAATAATTAAGAAATGAATTAACACATTTTTATAACCTTATAAATTTTGACTAAGCTAACTGGTACAATTCTAATGTAGGCTATAGGCTTCTTGCTATCTTGGAAAACAGTTTATGATGGATGAATGAAACTTTCAAGAATGAACCAAGGGCAAATATACCCCAGGAAATTATCATCAAGCTACTATGTCTACCCTTTGTTATTATTGCAGCTTCAAAGACTGCATACATGACAGGTCCTATGCCTATCCTAATTCTGAAAAAAATATTTAGGCTATTTGAATTTTGGTAAATTTAGAGCAAACCATATAACTGGTTTTAGTATTAAGTGAATATACAACTAGATGCCTTTTTATGTTCTATACAAATATAATAATAGCTTCTACCTTGAATTCAGACTTAAGCCCTTTTTTAGCTCTTAAATATGACAAATTTTCAAAAAATTACAACAGTTCATATGAGTGACTTACCAACAAAGCAACCATACCAATTGATGCCTTTTTTATGTTCTTTATCAAATAATAATTGCTTCTAACACAAATTTAAATTTAAGCACTTTTTAAGCTTTTGAAAATGATAAATTTTAAATTAAAGTACAAGCTATCCATCATTTCTGACCAAATAATACTAAATTTTCTCTGCACTGTTTTCACCAAAATAATACTACACTTTCTCAGTGCTAAAATTATTTATAAAAAGATTAGTTTAAGTTAGGTTAAAAAGTGCTTAAATCTGAAATTTAAGGTAGAACTGATTATTATGTTCATAAAGAGCATAAAAAAGGCATAAAGTATTATATTTACTTAATATAAAGCCAGTTATAGCCTATGGTTTGCTATAAATTTACTGAATTTTCAATCTCTTCAGTTTTTGACAATGTAAATCTTGTTGTTAAGGGAGAAATTTAAGCCATATCACCAGTTTACCCCATGTTCAAGCAATACATTTACAGATATTTGAAATCCCATAAATAGAAATTAAGCAAAGGAATTTTACCCATATATCAACTACTTGTAATATTACAATTTGTTATTACTTTGTTATTAATATTACTATTTGTAATATTACAATATTACTATTTGTAATATATACTGCAGAAATCATAAAAGGTCACTATCCTTTGAATAGGTGTAGTGACAGTCAGTATTTTAAAACAGCCTAGCCTACTTTTAAGAAAGATTAGCCTATAAGGCTATAGGCTAAATACATTTCTGTGTTTTACTAGGCCTACTTAACTACTTTTGATGATCAACAAAAGCCCCTTATCTCAAATTTTCTTAAATACGTCCAAGTACTTTAGCAAATTCAACCCGAATTCAAAAGATCGATTAAACCCAATTAGAAAATAGGCATAGACCACATTAAGTCATAATCAGGCTAACCAAACTCACTAAAAAGAGAATAACATAAACTGTTCGTAATTCAAAAGAAAACTATGAGCAGAAATTCTTGAAATTGTCCTCCTTCTCTTAGGATAGATTCTTGTATCTCAGTTTTATTCTTTTTGGTTTATCAAAGTTGCTGCTGATATTGTTAATTTAGCTGATGAAAAAGAGGAAACAACGAAGACTATTGCGCTATCTGTTCAAATAGTCTTCTTTTTGTAGTCTGTGTGTCCTTATTTACATGAAGTAAGGCATCATGAAAAGTTTCACCTGCATTTACGATCCATTGGATGCTTATTTCGCCTTTTCCTGAAAAGAGATTGGACAGCCTTAAAGACTCTTTTAGCTCGGATTTGGTTAACATACATACAAGTTCCTTCTTAAAATTTTTCTTCTCATGCAATTTGCATACTCTAGGCCTTCCTCTATGAGCTGTGGGAACTTCTTTTTTGAAACGAACGGCAAATGCTTCGGTAATGTCTTTGCCGGTCTTTAAAGTGGTTTTCCTTGTTGTAAGACACGGGATCTTTGAATTATATGTTTTATTATTGCTCGCCATTCGATTTATAAGCGAATGAATTTTACTTGAAGGAACATTAAAGTCAATTTCAGATGAAAGGCATTCAGGCTGAGCGTTTGGCCTTCAAAACTGTTTTCTTCACTAAAGCTTCAGCCTTCCTAAGAGCAATGAAAGTTTCTTGGCTTGGATACATCTGGAAAATGTTTCGTTCTTTCTTTTTACTTAAAACTGCACTTCTGCAGTCTTTACTCTATCAGATTTTGTTAGACCACTTTAACGAAGAAATTGGCATTTGGTCAGAGAATTTCTTGATTGAGTTTTCTCCTGTTGTTAAGAGAGGGTCTTTTTAGTTTTTTAGCTTTAATTTCAATATCCCCCTCTAGGTTGATAGTAGAATAATCAGTGCTATTTCATTGGTTTTTTAAGTGTCCAACTTGCTGTCTTTAGATTGAATCTGACTGTTGGGTGAAAAGGAGTAGTATTTTGCTGCATGAATTTCGATAGGGTTGCAGCATGGTCGGTTTAAATAACTAGGACCAGAGAAGTATGGATTTCAGACTCAATCTATGTATGTCTGCAAATCAATCGTTGATGAGGTATTATTCCTAATACTGTAGAAGGCGGAGAGACTATGCAGAGTTAGAACAATGAAATTGTTTGAGGTGAGGATAAATTCTTCTGTATTATTACCCGCAATGCTGAAGTTTACGCAATTTTCCCATATAGGGCTATGAGCATTAAAGTCACCAAAAATGACTGCGTTTTTGTCTATTGTTTCTTCTTTAAGCACAGTTTTAATATCAATGCTGCCATTAGGATTGTAAAAGGATGAAACTTTTAAGGGATGCCAATCTTGGAGACTTAAATTCACGCTTACCACATCGATCTCATTCGGGTATTCTCTTGGGGCTATTGCTGAATACGGTATATCCTTTTTCATGAATAGTAACGAATACCACACTGCCTTTCCATCACGAACGCCAAAAACAAGAAGAACAATAGGGAATTTCCGAAGACAGTGGAAAACAAATTAGAATGAATGTTTCGGCCCTATGTCCAAGGGCCGTCCTCAGCAATATAGAAAAAATTACAGCAGGATACAATCAATAAAACTAAAATGAAAAAATTGTCAAAAACAGTCCCAGCATCTTTACCTCAGCGAAGTTCAACCAGGACTGATAAATAAATTGCGATGAAACGAAACAACTCCTTGAAATGAAAGAAAAGGATTTAAAAACACGTTTTAATGTCAATCTTGCTTTTTTGGCTGCTGATCTCATAGGTCTAATTGTGAGAGGTTCTGTTTTAGCATCTATTGTTTTTTTAAATAAAATTTTGTAAGGTAATTTTTAATTAAATTTTTGTATAGAGAGCATTTAGTGAATATTCTCCCAAGCCCCTATTTAAGGAAATATTATTATTAACCTTAAGTCTGAGTTTAATTGCTTCTTGAACTACTTGCTTTATGCCTAGGTCATTGCTAATAAGGGCGGATTCTTCAAAAAGTATTTTGTGGCTAGGATTCAAAAACATGGCTAGATTTTCAAAAACATGGCTGCTCTAAATTCTAAGATTGCTTCCGTTTCTTTTGATTTTGCATTAAGCAGTCTTCAAAACCCTATTAAATAGCGTTGATTACTCTACTATCAACCTAGAGGAAGATATTAAAATTAAAGCTATATACTATTCAATCAAGAAATTCGCTGACCAAATGCCCGTTTCTTCGTTAAGGAAGTCTAACAAAATCTGATAGAATAGACTCCAAGAGTGCAGTTTAAGTAAAAAGAAAGCAAGAAACATTTTCCAGAGGCATCCATGCCAAGAAACTTTCATTGCTCTTACGAAGGCTAAAGCCTTAGTGAAGAATACCGTTTTGAAGGCCAAGCGCTCAGCTTGGAATGACTTTTATTTGAATTGAACATACTGTTTCTTCACATAAAATTCATTCGTGTATAAATCGAATGACGGAGCAATAATAAAATAGGCCGCTGCAAGAACGAAAACCACTTTAAAGGCTAACAAAGACACTACCGAAGCATTTGCAGTTCATTTCAAAAAAGAAGCTCCTACAGCACATAGAGGAAGGCCTAGAGTGTGCAAATTGCATTAGAAGACAAATTTCAAGAAGGAACTTGTATGTATATTTACCAAATCCGAGCTAAAGAAGGCTTTAAGGTTTTCCAATTTCTTTTCGACATCAGGAGAAGGCGAAATAAGAATCTAATGGATCGTAAATGCAGGTGAAATTTTTCACGATGCCTTACTTCATAAAAATGACTACGCATGGACTGCAAAAATATTCCCAAGCATATGGAAATAGGCCATTCTAATCCTAATTAGAAAACAAGATAAACTTCCAGATTTAATCAATTCTGACAGACTTATCTCACTACTACCAGTGCTTGGAAAACTTTTCGAAAAGATACTGCATAGGAGGCTAGAATGGCTTCTGAAAATTAATAGAATTCTACCTAATTCCCAGGCTGGCTTTTGTTTAGGGGCATAATACTGTAGGTAATGTAATCCAGATTGAAGCAACTGCAAGAAATGCCATAAATAGGCATGAAATCATGATCGTAGTCTTTGTTGACTTTGAATCGGCTTTTGACCACGTTTGCAAGAATCTCATTTATAAAATTCTAAAAGGGATGGGCTTCCCGGATGGAGTAATCAAGTTCCTCTTCAATTACCTATCTGATAGAAGTTACAAAGTCCAGGTGTGAAGTGAGCAATCTAGTGTTTCAGCATGTCATGTTGGGCTCTCAAAGGGGTCAATACTAAGTCTCCTTCTTTTCTTATTGATTTTAAGTGAGCATCAGTTAAGCAGTGATCTAATATTAATGCTTGAATTTGCAGATGACTTTGGTCAAATTTTGCAGAGTTCTTTGGTCAGCAGGTAGAGATATCAATAATATTAGTACTTAAGTTGTGCTCTTAAATTGTAGCTGAAAGACTAAATAGTGAGAAAATGAGTATAATATGCCACAATAAAATGAAAGTAAAAATGACATGCGTTTACAGGAAGGGAGGATTTTAAAATACAAAAGTTTGACAATTAACAACAATGAATTTTAAAATCCCAACCAAAAATCAATAATACCCGTTGGTTGATAGAGCTCCGTTGGAATTGTCTTCTAGGGTCCCCTGTTGGAATTGTTTTCTATTGTCCCCGCTGGAATTTGATAGGGTACCCACTGGAATTGGTTGCTAGGGCCCCGATGGATTTGTTTGCAAGACTTTCTCCTTTGGAATTGGTTTCTAGGACCCCAATGCAATTGGTTGACAGGGCCCCTTTTAGAATTTGTTACTTGAGCCCTGCATTTTGAAAAAGGCCCTGAAGGGAAGACTCTATAATACCTATAAAAATACTATAAAAATGAATAATCTATAATACCTATTGGTTGGTAGGGCCCTGTTGGAATTACCTGCAAGGGCCCCCCGTTGGAATTGATTGCTATGGTCCCTGCTTGATTTTGCTGCTAGGATCACCACTATATTCGGTTTTTAGTGCCCTCCGTTGCTTGCAAGGGTCTCGATGAAATTGGTTGCTATGACCCGCGTTGGAATTTGGTGCTAAGTTCCGGTGTCTTGAAGAAGGCCCTGAGGGGAAAAGGCTCGAAAAAAAGAAATCTTGAGGAGTGAAAACATCTCGAAGAAAGTGTTTCGAAGAAATAAGATCTGGAAGAATAAAAACGTATCGGAAAAAAATGTCTTGAAGAAAAAGATATATTGAAAAAACATCTCGAAGAAAAAATATCTCGTAGAAAGTGCCTTGAAGAAAAAAAACACTTTTTCTAAAATCTCGAAAATAACAAAAAGTAATTTCGAAGAAAAAACATCTCCTTAAGTAATACGTAACAACCAGGTGTGTGTCATCCTCTGATACATCCGGGGTTATCGACTTGACTAGCAGACCAAAATCCCTAGCCAAACAAGTCACATGAGATTACGTCACCCTTAATGAATTTAACAAGTCACACGAGATTACGTTATGCTTAATGAATTTACATAGGTAAATAAACAGGGCCCTGAGGTTTTTTTCCAATTTCCATACGTTTTTAAACATTTAACTTTTACATGGCAAGCAAAGACTAACTAAACAATGTCCTGTTACGTAACAAAATGGTAGGCGTAATCAACACCAATATCTTGAGGGATTAGCAACTCCAGTAGTATACCCCATATCTGTCATGTAATAGTATTGCCCCCCTCACTACTAGCGCATAAAATTTTTCCTGCCTCCAGCTAATCTGTGCTGACAGCTCATCCACATATAGTACTAATTTGACTGTACGTAAACGTCAAAAAAGAAATGCCAATAGCATAGCCGAAAAATCATCAACGAAGGGTCCAAAAAAAGGTTTATTTTTAGCAGAAAAAACTTCCTTTCCGCTTTTTTTCTAAGGAAATGATTTTGTGGAATAGGGTTGCCGTATGTAACTGTTAGCATTGCCAGTTTCTGAAGTAATTTTTAATTGTTAAAAGCTGAAATTTTCGAACTGCGTTTTTCTTTAAATAAAACAGTCTGTTTGAATTGTTTGGAAAAACAAAGACGCCATCTATTGCAGCCTTTTTCCCTATCAACGTTCAAAATTGTTTTTGAATCATTCTTGCTTTCCCCAGTAATTTTATTTTTGCTTAAATTACGTCGTTAAATAATTCAGCAATAGCCAGGCCAGTTCCATTGGTTAGTCGAGTCATCCAAGTCGAGTCATACAGGGGCAACGCACTAACTTAAATTGAGTTAAGATATTAATAACTGCAACTTTTGTTGTCCATCACTAGCGTCTGTGAATCGTTGTGCTGATTGTTACCGCCTGTCTCTTAACCACAGATCCTGTTGTGTTTCATTTCCATTTATCATTTTTTAAGAATTGTTTCCACTCCATTTTCTATGGTTGTTCGGATTCATTCGGATTCCTCAGTCTTGTCCATTTGTACTTTTCCTTCGCCAAAGAAATCCTGCGGCGAATCCTTCATCAAACGGTCAAGCCAACTTTGATCCGCATTATTGTCAGCCCCCTTAATCGCTGGCATCTCAGGTGTGACCTGAAAAAAGAGATTAAAAAGCTATAATCTATTTAAACACTTATGATAATAATCTGAAAAAGCCAATATTATTAGCCTGAAAAAAATATATTTTTGATCTCAGGACCAGGGCCCTCATATCCCCTCCTTCAGAACGATCTCCCTCAGGCCCTCAACAGTTCCATCTATTTCTCCTTTATTAAGCTGAACAAAAAAGTGTTGCTTTTTCACTGATGAAAAAGCTATTTTTATGACCAGGGGGACTCAAACCCCTCAGAATTATCTGAAAAGGGCAGGATTTCATGGTCTGTAGCTTTAGGCGATTCCTGGAACCTCGGTATCTTATTAGACTGACAAATTTATCTCAGGATCGTAGCCCTTGGGTAAAACATTAAGTTTTTACCACTACACTATGTAATAAACCAATAAGCTTTTTGAAAAATATCGTTTTGCTATCTATGGGTCTCAAATAATTATGATTTTACTTACGTGAAGGCAGGCAATTTGGTTGGAGAGGATAGAAGGCCCAGAACCTTCACCATTAGACTGGGGGAGGGCAGAAGTGCCCGCATTCTCGCCTTGCTTGGGAGCTACAGGTCTCGAAGGGATGGCATTTTCGTCATTTTGCATGCTTTGAACTGCTAATATATCGGACACATTCACCTTCTTAGTAGGAGGAACCTCTTGCTTAAGATTTTCCTGAAATAGAAATTAAATTTTAGTTTCAGAAACAACTTTAGCCTTCAAATCTTAGTTTCCCATTGAATTTAAGTCCAAAGACTGTTTGTTTTCCCAAATAATTGCCCTCAAAAATCATAGTTTCAACATGTATTGCGTTACCACTTACATCTAGCTCGAATAACTGTTTTGGTTTTCCAAATAATTGTCGTCAATATCATATTTTCAACATTTATTATATTCCACCATTGCTTTCTATTTTTTATTATAATTACCCCATGCGCTTCATTCCTGAAATTTCCTGAAATAAAAACAAATTGTTTTAGTTTTGTGTATTCATTTGTGAAATATGAAACTATGAAGTTCTAGCCCTCACGAATGGGGTTGTGGAGGTAGGAAAAGCACATGAGTATGATTTAAAATTGAATTCGAAAATATTATGAGAGCTAAGGTATGGTGAGCTGAAAAAAAACGAGCGCACTGCCTTAACCAGCAAAACAGGGAGGAGGGCGATTTAACAAAGTTCTTGCAGTGTCAAAAATTAAACTATGTATAAATATTGATTTGAATTACTGAATGTAGGCACAGCCGTATTAATTTCTTTCAGGGGAGGCTTGAAAGTGCATCACCCCTACCGAAGACTGGTATGGCCATTCTATTCCGAAGAAAAATCCGCGTTTTCTTAACGGTCAGTCTATCTCTAATGTTCATCCTTTAATAGAATGCATAAACATAATATACTTTTACATAACTATTTCTACATATACTTTTTACATAACTATACGCAAAACTTCAATTTCTTAAAACCTTCAAACCGGAACGTATAAGCCGACACTTTTCCACACAATGGTATATGTTAAAATCGACCCCTTTTTGGTAATTAACTAACGACTAATAACTCACGTCTGGTCCTTGCCATCCTTACCAAAATGAAAATTGGCTACTTGAATTAAAGCTAGTCACATTTTCATTATGAAAATAGTAATCATAGCTTTTAGCTTATAAGCTATTGGATGAATAAATAAATAAATGGCCTCCTCTACACCCTCGAAAAATAGATTTAATGTAAATTTAACTCGGTCAATTTGATCAGAAAAATACATGTTTATAGTTGAATCACCCAGCTTAATCTTTATCAGAGGCCAAAGATGAACTCTTTCACTCAGATGGCCAGACGCTTGCTGTTTGCTATCATTAAAAGCTATAAACCAAATGGTTCCGGGATAATAAATAACTTGGGGTTAAACACATCTGCCAGAATAAAATTCAACTAGTGAGAGGCACTTTCAAGTAAAAGACAGCGCAAGAGCATTTATTTTGTGAGAAAATAAGATTTTTATATCACTAATGGAGCTATGCAATAGCGGAGAGAACAGGCTTCTAGTTCTTAGTTTTATGAAGAGAATTATATCAGCTCTAACTTGAGCGTATTTTCACTCTATTTTTGGGGAAGGGGAAGGTGGAAGCGACCTTTCCTTAATATGAATAGAATCTTAACTGTAAATAGGCTCGGGTCAGATCCTTTTTTAAAAATCTTGGTGCACTGTCCATCTCGAAAGTTAGACTCCTGGTTTTCCACGTTTGGATCCAGGATTCATAGCCCCCTTGAGAATAAAGTGAATTGTTCATTACCCGCTATGAGAACAACAATCTCTTGCATAACCCTATTTATTGCACAGCGGGACCCCTTTGTTTACGTTGAAAATTAATACATAACGAGACATCTTTATCTTTTGCCAACAATGAAAGTAAAAAGACATGTGAAAACCAAAAAACCTATGTAAACATTGGGCTAAGATCAAGTGTTTTTACAACTGGGGTTTCCCACTTGACTGGCGGGCCTTAAGGATTGTTTTTCTACACCCTTAGGTTTTAAAACACTGCGTAACAACCAGAGAAATCTTGAAGAAAACATTTGTATAAGTAAACTAGTTACGTAACAAACAGGTGTGTCTAATCAATACAGGTGTCTTGAAGAATCTTCGCCAAATAAGCTTTAAAAAAGTGTTAGGACCAGGATTAGAAGGGATAGGGCTCTCGTTGGAGTAATTGTGCTTCCACTACTCCCTTTTTTGGCAAATCAGGCAAATATTCTTTGATAGGTAAAATTATACTTAATGGAACTTGTATATTTGAAATCAACATAATAAGCCGACTCTTTTGAGATTCTGTTTTTAGAGTTTTGGGTACTATTGAGCCGGGTCCCTCCATACTCACCGTTACCACGAACTGTTTGATAACTTTCAACAATGTTAGCACAACTGTAATTATCGTTTTTTCGTTTTTCTAGGCATATTTCTGCATTATGACAGGGGTAGGGCTAGTAAACATTCAAACTGGTAAGGATTTAGAAAATCTATTAAAAGTCAAAAGTCAAGAAAATCTATTTCTGAGTTTAATGCAGTGATAATTTTATGAATACAGTATTTACAGCCGAGAGGACACAGACGTTCTGTCATCCAAGTAACAATGTATAGCCCATTTTAAAATCTCAGCTTTGAAAATAACTTTTAAAAATTTTTTGTACACACAACAATTGTTGGGTGAACGCCCAACCAAAAATCTACACCCAACAAAAAATGTCTTGTAAACGAGCATTCTTCCTGAGTTTTGTGATTTCTTCCTGAGTTTGAGTTGCATAATGAATGACCGAACAAAGATAAAATGGTTTAAGATCTGCTTATTTTCTAAACATTGCAAATGAAAATTTGCAAATGGAAATACTATCCTCATCTGATTAAAATGATGCAAAATGTATTATTTGCTTTCTCATAATTGAAAATGCCGTAGATATATGAACCTCTTACCCTATGATGGATAATGAAATGCCCCTATGAAACAAACCATAAGCGGCTGTTTTTTTTTGTGGGGAAACATAGATTTCTAATGAGCAAATTTTTTAATTATTTTTTAACTTAAAATATATAAAAAGAACTTTTTATAGGAAATCTGGCAAATTGCCTCAGTGTAAAATTTCCCCTGAAAAGCTCACACCCTTGAAACACCCCTCTCCATGAAAAATTTTTCCCATGGGAAAGCCCCCCAGCAGAAAATTCACCTCCCCCAACCCGAAAAATGAATGCAAGCATCCCAAATAACGAATACAATACGTAAAAAATGACAAAACAAAGAAAAGAGTTTGAAAGTGACAAACAAGTCAATGGCGAGCTGGCCATTGACCCTTTTGTCACTTTCTAATTCTTTTCTTTGTTTTGTCATGGCTGGGCAGTTCGGTTTTCGATCTCTTATAAGCAATGGGCGAAATTTATAACTTAAAAAACTTTCCCCATGGACTCGAGGGGGGGGGTCATGTTATCTACAAAGGCATTGTATTTGGCTTTTTAACTATGCTGAACAAAATGGCTGTCTAAAAATTTGGATTGGATCATTTTGGAAAAGAAAAAGGCATAGGAAGGGGCCTAGTTGCTTTCCAATCTTTTTGGTCAGTTAAAAATATGGTAACTTATTGAACTTTAAGATGTTTTTATGCCCTATTTGGTAGAATTTAAAGGAGTTTAAACATACGCTTTTGGGCAATTCTCTCAACTGACTGTCCCCTATGAAACTCTGTGGTTTTATATTTTAAGCGCTAATCAAGGTTTTTGTTTGTTTGTTTGTTTTTATCAGTTTTTAGCAGTAGTCATTTCTTGTGGAAGACAATAGCGATATTTCACGGTAATATAAGGAGTGGGCAACAATTTGTCTTTTTTTCATTGAAGTCATTCTTCCAAAGAAGGTTTTTTTTTTTTAGCAGTTTTTAGCAGTAGTTATTTTTGTATGGAAGAAAATAGCGATGATTCACGGTAATATAAGGAACAGGCAACAATTTAGTTTTTCCTTAAAGACAATCTTCATAGCATCTTTTTGGTCACTTAAAAAGAGCACTAGAACTTTTAATTACCCATCGAGTGATCCATCTCTTGATTTTTTTTCATCACTGGTTTGATACAATCATCCCTGATAATAAGAAACAAAAGTACACAAAGAAATAATCACGCATCCGTGATCTTTGTTCTAGCAAAGATACAAAATTTCACATTTTTTTTGCAGATAGAAGCTTGAAACGTCTAAGGCTGGGTTTTCTGATGTGCTAAACCTGACTCCCCTTAGTTTTTTTTCTAAACCAACATTTTGGTTTTCTATTGGAAATCCAATAATTGCGACTCGATTTTAAAACCAATAGCAATTGTCTGTTTGAAGCTTTTGATGAAAAAAAAAAAAAAAAATCATAAGTGCCAGGCTTCAATCAAAGTATCATTCGGGGTGAAAAGGCAAAAAAGAAGCACTAAAAATCACTTTTTTTTAGCCGTTGAACCATTGGCATCAAAATCTATGACTTTCTGCCATTCAGTGCTAGTAGACTGTAAACCTGTGTTCAATACAGCCTACGAAATTTCGCAGGAAACATAAGAGGGTGACAACACTGTCACCCAATCCGATTTGCAATGCAAAGCCCTCACTCTTAAAGCTTTTCTATCATTATTAAAGCAGCTTTCCATCCAGAGCTAATTATGATGTGTTAATACCTTCAAAAATATATCGGGTTGTCTTAAATGCAACTCAGAAGCTCAAATTGATTAAACGGACGCTAGTATACAAAACTTTTTCCCATCAATAAATCAAGTTTCTAAATTATTTCTGAAAATAGCATTGTCACAATTCATATTCCAATGGAAGCATTTTAATGGTTTGAATGCATGTTTACCTTTTTAAGCAAAGAAAACATTGCATTCTCACTCTGTAAACATCATAACTTCATAGTCTAAACTTTAATATCTGACGCCCAGCGGCCGTTTTACTGATTAAGGCAACTATTTTCTTATTAACCGCTAAAGGGGGCTTTAGTCATTGCCATGGTTAAACCTACAAAATCAGCCAGCTATTTTAGCATACTGTTGAGTTTGATATACAAATCACATATGTTTCTTATACAAATCAAGCAGAACGCAAGAAAAAAGGAAAGAAAAAACAGTTTGCTGAATATTGTGTACTCCGTCTCAATACCCGGAATCCTAATACCTCCATTTCCCCCTGTTTGCTGTCTAAGTCAAGGAAGAGGGGAATGGAATACTTGCGGTTTTCGCCATCAAATTTTGCAAGACATACAAGGAATTCAATCCTTGTATTCTTTACACAATGCAGGAATAGTGAAGCAATAAATTCCTGCATTAAGTGCAGGAATTTATTCCTGCCTACTGCTATTCTGTACTAAGAGCTAATCCAAATATCTTACTAATTTGACTGTCTGCAAACGTCAAAATAGAAATCTCAATATCTTAGCATAAAAAAACGTCAACAAAGAAAAAAAATTCTTAGCAAAAGATACCTCATTCTCGCTTTTTTTTTTCCAAAGGAAATGATTTTGTGGAATTGGGTTTCCGTGTTTAACTGTCATCATTACCACTTTCTAAAGTCATTTTTCATCGTGAAAATGTAAACTGTTCGAACTGTATTTTTCTTTAAACCAAACCGATTATTTTAAATGACTTGGAAAAACAAAGACGCCTTCTGTTGCAGCCTATTGCCCTGTCAATGTTCAGTTTATTTCCTGAATTATTCCTACTTTCCCCAGCAATTTTGTTTGTGCTTTAATTACGTCATTATATAACTCAGCAACAACCAGACAAGTTCCATTGGATATATCTTCTTAAACATATAAACCTAAATTACAAATTTTTCGTGTTAGTCTCTAGTTTCGAGTCATAAAGGGGCAAAGCATTAATTTCAATTGAGTTAAGGCTGGACGGACTCGCAAAGAATCTTCCTATACCTCCCATGTTAAACATTTGGAGTTTGCCTGACGTTCCTGAATTAGTGATTTTGGCGGTTTTTATGTCAATAGAAGTAAAAAAATCTGGTGAATATTTTGGCATAATCAAATCTTAAAGCCGACAATTATTTTTTTTATAATTACAAAATAATTATAAAACCTGTTTCGGGTTTGCATTCTAGATTGCTATGCTTGACATTGTTGTTGTGGGGTATCAAAAAATAGAGCAAAAAATTTTCTATTCATCAATAAGAAGCTTTTTTCTATAATATATACCTCCTGGCTGCAGTCCCTTCAAATACTTTACATATTTGTGTTCCGAAATCAAAATTTCCCCTCAAAAGGTTAGATTGAGCTGTAATCGGAGCATCTAAGAATGCAAAAATTACACCAAGGGGCTAACCACTCGGATTGTTCAGGAGCGATTCAGTCAAGCATTATTTAGTTCTAACCTGTTTAAACAGAGTCTGGAGAAGAAGTAAGGTGCAGACACCAAACTGCCGGTTAATGAATATATAAGAAAATTGTATTGTATAAATAATTAAGGATAAGCTGCGTCTAATCCTAGAGATAAATTGAACACAGCACAAGGGCCGAATAAGAAGCAATGGTTTTATTTTAAAAAGATTGATCTATCGTTTTGTTTAATTAAAATAAATTCAGGACAAATTTATGTATTGTAGTATAAGTACAATTTTGCATAATCTTCGTACTGAAATAAGAATTAAAAATATATAAAACAAGCTAATTAATAACTAATGAATGAAACAAAATAACTAATGAACGAAACAAAATGTCCCCAGAATATATAAATTTGTTATAGCAAAACCCGAGTCTTGCTGTAGAACTACCAAACCAAACTACAAAAGCAGTCAATGACCAGTCTCAAGTCCAAGGCCTTTCCAAGAAACAATCCCACCCCTTGGTCAATAAACCCCAATAAAAATTACCCATACTAAAGCAGTCAAATGACAAGTCTCAAGTCCAAGGCCTTTCCAAGAAACAATTCAACCCTTTAGTAAGTGAACCCCGATAAAAATGGTCAAAACCCTAATAAAGTTCTTATATAGTTCTTGTTATTGACCACAGTAACATGGGAAAAAAAAGAAATATACGAGGGCTCCATTTGCCAAATGTGCAGGCCCATCGTGAAAAGTTGAAATTAAATTATCGGGCTAGAGGCAGACCGCGTTTACCAAAATATATGTTAGAAGACTTAACGGATGCTTCGGTTCACGACGAATCAAGTTCCGAAGGAATTGGAACAAATTCCCCTTTTGTGTTGAAAGTTATCACTTCTGGAAGAAATTTGGGGTCAGACCTTCTAAAAGGCTCACGCTGGATTGTGGATCTGCCTTACCTTTTTGAGAATTATGAAAAGCTCGTGATTCGCCACATGTAAGTTTTTTCTTTGTCTTTCATTTTACGTCATTGATTTACTGCTATCAAAATTATTAGGATGGGGAATTATTCTGGGTTGCAATTAATACAACTTGTACCTTATTAATTCTTGATAATTGTCTTTTCTGCTATAGAGAAAGAATGTTCGATAACTTTTAAAGATATTTTCATCCCAAAACAGAAAGTTAAGAAAGTAACACCATCAGATTCAGCGTATCACAGAACCTTATTGTACAAGTTTCAAGCTCCTATCTACAAGAATGTAGAATTTTGTATATTTTGCCAAAACACAAATCCCAGATGCGTGTTTATTTATTTAATTCTTTTTTCCAAGGGTGATTGTACCGACCCAGTGGTCTTAAAATTTTGCGAGAGGGCTCATTCAAATGGAAATGAAAAGTTCTAGCGCCATCAAAATCCTGATATAGCCATTTTATTCAGCATAGTTGAAAAACCTTATAACTATGTCTTTCAGGACGACTTACTCCCCCAAAGTCCCCATGGGAGAAGCTGCAAGTTAAAAACTTTGACCAGTGTTTGCACATAGTAATGATTATTGGGAAGTGTACAGACGTTTTCAGTGGGATTTTTTGGTTGGAAGGAGGGGTTGAGAAGAGGAGGTTATGTTGGGGAAACTTTCCATGGAGGAATTTGTCATGGGGAGGAAAATTTTCCATGAATGGGAGGGGGCAGGATTTTCTAGCATGATTTAAAAAAACAATGAAAAAATAAATATGAAAAAGATTTTTCAGCTGAAAGTAAGGACCAGCGATAAAACTTAAAAAGAACAAAAAATATTACACATATAAGGGGTTCATTTCCTCCTAATCTCTCACTCTTTACGCTAAAGTATTTTTCAGTAATTTCAATTATTTATTCTACGGCCTTTGTGATTCAGGGGTCATTCTTAAGGATTTAGGACAAAATTTAAGCTTTAGTGTAATGAGCAAGGTATTGACAAGTGGGCGAGCCCCCCTTATATACGTAATAGATACCTGCGAATATAGAAGTTCGTTAGGTAAGCTAATTCGTAAGTTACGTATATTTTTACTAATGAAAACAATCGTAAAAAACTAAAAGCTCTAGTTGCCTTTTTAAGTAGCAAAAAATTGGAGAGCAGCTGGGCCTCCTTCCCCGCTCATTTTTCTCAAAATCGTTCGATCAAAATTATGAGAAAGCCGTTTAGCCAAAAAAATAAAAATTCAAATTTCGTTTTAATTATTCATCTGCGCAGAGCCGAAATCAAAACATGGATTAACTAAAAAAACATTCAGAAATTAAATAAAAAACGATTTTTTTTTAAATGAAAGGAAGGAGTAACATTAAAACTTAAAACGAACAGAAATTACCCATTATATGAAAGGGGCTGTTCCCTCCTCAACGCCCCGCTCTTTACGCTAAAGTTTTTACAGTATTAAACAGTAGATCTTTTAAATTATATTTTTGGTAAAAAATGAGGAGAGGGGCACATTTGAAGGAAGGCCTAAAAATTCAGAAAAGAGCTTAAGTAGCTACTTATACTATTCCTAAGAGCGAATGCTTCGCTATACCCCACCCCTCGCCCCTCTTTAAGCGACAGTTTATAGCCCATTATATATTTCCCCATTACATTTTGAAATAGCCCACTTTTTACTTCTGTATTAATTTATGACGAAAGCTAATCAATCGGTGGAAAAAATGAGTCACGCTATTCTGAAATTAAGAAAAAAAAACAAGTTTTTTTTAACTGAAAGTAAGGAGCAACATTAAAACTTAGAACGAACAGAAATTACTCCGTATATGATAGGGGCTGTTCCCTTCTCAACGCCTTGCTTTCTATGCTAAAGTTTGACTCTGTCTCACAACTCTCCATTTAAAAAAAAAAAAAAACTTGCCAATTTGAAAAATAAAAAATATACTATGACGTTTAGGGGTGTTTCCCCTTATTTTCCAAACTCGTAACTCGAAGAAGAGGGGGATATGTTGGGGGAACTTTCCTTGGAGGAATTTGTCATGGGGGAAGAAAATTTTCATGAAGGGAGCCCAGGATTTTCTAGTATTATTTAAAAAAAAAATAATGAAAAAATAAATATGAAAAAGCTTTTTTCAACTGAAAGTAAGGAGAAGCATTAAAACTTAAAACGAACAGAAATTATTAAGCATACGATAGGCTCACCTCCTCCTAATACCTCGCTCTTTACGCTAAAGTATTTTTAGTAATTTCAACTATTTATTCTACGGCTTTTGTGATTCAGGGGTCATTCTTAAGAAATTGGGACAAAATTTAAGCTTTAATGTAAAGAGCGAGGTACTAACGAGGGGGTGAGCCCCTTCGTATACGTAATAAAAACATGAGAATACAGAAGTTAGTTACGTAAGCTAATTTGTAAGTTACGTATATCTTTTACTAATAAAAAGATTCGTAAAAAATTAAAATTTTTAGTTGCCTTTTTAAGTAACCAAAAAATCGGACGGCAACTAGGCATCCTCCCCCGCTCCATTTTTTCTCAAAATAATTCGATCAAAACTATGAGAAAGCACTTTAGACAAAAAAATAAATATTAAAATTTCGGTTTAATTATTCATCTGCGGAGAGCCAAAATCATAACATGCATTGATTCAAAAACGTTCAGAAATTAAATAAAAAAAAAACAGTTTTTTTTAACAGAAGTAAGGAGCGACATTAAAACTTAAAACGAACAGAAATTACTTCGTATATGAAAGGGGCTGCTTCCTCATCAACGCCCCGCTCTTTACGCTAAATTTTTTACTGTTTTAAAAAGTAGAGTTAAGAGAAAGAGTCAAACTTTAGCGTAAAGAGTGGGGCGTTGAGGAGGAAACAGCCTCTTTCATATACGGGATAATTTCTGTTCGTTCTAAGTTTTAATGTTGCTCCTTACTTTCATTTAAAATACTTGTTTTTTTATCTAATCATTAAAAAGTACGGATAAAGGTTCTGAAAGAATGTCTGCAAAGGCTTTAAAGGATTTGAGAAATAAACTAGCTAATTTGATCCTCCTAACTCATAAAAGCATATTGGTATTTTTAATCGTACTAATAAGAACTTTGTGAATTACTCGAATAAAAATTTAAATGATAGTTGAGATGCAACTGAATTTGGGGCACGGATTTTTACTTTGAATTTGATTTTAGGGAGTCAAGTGAGACTTAATTTTTCTTGGAATTTGGTTAGTAATTTCCGTTGGAATTTGGTAAATCGACACGGGTCTGTTTAGAGGGCATTTCCTGTCATGCCCCAAAGGATTTTGTAAAGTTTTGAAATACTTGGCTTTCCTGATTGGTAGTTCCAGGACAGTTTTTGGCTTGGTTACATACATAAATAAAATTGGGTTGTTTAATCTGACAATAAAATACAACAAACTTTCGCTTAGATCGTATAATTTCCACTTCTCGCCCATTTCTAGCTATATTTTATATTTTATTTCATATTTTAATTACCCTACATCGCTCACTACTCTACATACTACCTATCCTTTTTGAAGCTATAGCACTTTCCTTTCTACCAAAACAATAAAATCGCTACTTTACTATTTTACTTCCTCACAACCAATTAGCATTTTATTTACAGGTGCCAAGACATCAATTTGGTTTCAAATATGATGTTTTCTAAAGAACATAGAGCTGGATTGCGCTCAAGACTCATCTTCAAATGCGAATCATGTCATGAGGAAGCCACAATTCACACAGAAAAACCCCTTGCTCCTAGAAGGCTTAAAAAAAAGACTCAACGAAAACCGTAGTCAAAAAACGGAAAAGGACTGATTTTGATAGTGTGAATACTATCAGAAAGAAACACAAAACAGAAACAGGAACAGTAAGTGTCAACAAAGAGGCAGTGGTTGGTGCAATAAATGGTGGAATGACTCACGCCCAGGTTCAAGAACTTTTCTCTACCATTGGAATAAATACCCCGTCTCAAAAAGTCTTTACGAAATTTGAGAAAGAAATTTGCGTAGAATTGGAAAAAGTTCTCTATGACTATCTTATCGAAAATGGGAAAACCGAGCGAAGGATGGCACTGGAAGCAGGTGAGAAAATTCACCCAAATGGAGCTGTAGAGACATGTGTTATAGTTGATGGAAGCTGGTGTACACGAAGTTATGGGAATAGATATCGTGCACTCTCAGGCTGTGGAGTGGTGATAGGTTTCTATTCGAAGAAACTCTTAAATCTAGAAATTAGGAACAAATATTGCTGTACTTGCGTGAAATACAGGCATCAAGTAAATAGATCTGTTCCTGAACATACATGTTTTATGAACTGGCAGGGGCCCAGTACAGGTATGGAGTCAGATATATTAGTTGACGCATTCCGAATAGCAACATCCATGCACAATCTAAGATATACTCGATTTGTTGCCGACGGCGATTCAAGTACCCATTCTGAAATTATAGCAAGGGTACCATATGGCAAAAATGTAGAAAAAATTGAGTGTGCTAATCATGCGTGCAAATGCTTGAAAAACAGACTATATAAGAAGCAGCATGAAAATGCCGAATGCAGAAGATTTCTTAGTGCCGCAATAATAAAGAAAATGTGTGATTTTGCCAGAAATGCAATTGTATGTGCCACCACAAAGAAGAAAAGCGTGAAGGATCTCATCAGTGCGCTGAAGGCAATTCCTCTACATTTTTTCCGTCGCGACCATAGATTTTGTCCTACACGCTGCTCGTTCTCCGGGAAAGTTCTACAGGTCAATCCTGAAGACACCCCTAGCAACACCTTTCTCAGCCATGTGTATTCAGCCTTTGATACGCTGACCAGAAGGGCTCGTCTACTGATAGGAAACCACACGAGCAACCTGGCAGAATATTTTATGAGCATAGTTGCAAGGCTTATAGGTGGCAAATACATCATGGTTAGCCAAAGTGCGCGATATACCACCCGTGTTAAAGCAGCAGGAATCCGATTTACGAAAGGTCACTCAGCTCGCCTTGAAATATTTCGAAGAACTGTAGGATCTACACCAAGTAGGCAGTTGAAAAAACTTGCACAACAGCGGGCCATGACTACTGCTCGACGTAAAAAACTGTCTGCTAAAAAGCGCCTTTTCACTAATGCTTCCACAAAACTCCCTTCAAAAGAAATCAGGGAGCCAACCGGAGCAGACAAAAACTACGGCTCGAACGCAACTGCTCCGGATTTTGATTGCAGTGCGCTCGAAATTGCAAAAACAGATTTTTTGACTCGTCTCCAATGTACTGCAACAGATATCCTCAGTATCGAAAAAGCCACTAGGCTTCAGAGAAATTCTATCGATAATAGCTGGATAGAATACAGAAAAAACAGAATTACAGCTTCCGTAGCTGGTGCTGTTTGTAAAAGGCTGTTGAAGACTGTGGGCTCATTAGTTCGGCAGCTGCTGTATCCCAGAAACCGCCAAACAAAGGCAATGGAGCATGGTCAGATGTATGAGCCTGTAGCTATTGCAGCTTTTGCAAAGAAAATGGGTTGCATTGTGAACTCTGCTGGGCTTTTCATTCACAAGGAATATGGGTTTCTAGGGGCCAGTCCGGACGGGATAGCAATTTTTCCTTCGGGTGAGAAGGCTCTTTTGGAGGTGAAGTGCCCTTTGACAGCAAAAGGGCTTACATTGGAAGAGTGGTTAGCGCTTAAAAAAAATACATGTCTAGAAAAGAAAGTTAATAGTGAAATAAAGCTGAAAAGAACACATGACTACTATTACCAAATTCAAATGCAATTGGAATGTTGTGACATTGATTTTGTATACTTTGTAATATTTTTAGGGGAAGAGGAATTATATTATGAAAAGATTGGTCGTGACCGTGAATTCTGGTCTAACAAAATGCGGCCAAATCTAAAAAAAGTTTATTTTGAGGCACTGTTACCCGAAATTGTCGACGGAAGGTTGCCAAGAAGTATGGAGATACGAGAACCGTTTATATAAATCCAACTGTGCTAGGTATGGGTAGTTATCATGTGTCATTACAGTCTTATCCGAATACAAATTCAGATTTACAAATACTCAAGCAACAATCGAACTTTAGAATATTTTTTAATGAACCCGTATGGATAAGCTAAATAAAAAGAACAGAAATCACTAAAAAGTTTTTTTTAACTGAAAGTAAGGAGCGACATTAAAACTTAAACGAACAGAAATCACTTCGTATATGAAAGGGACTGCTCCCTCCTCAACGCCCCGCTCTTTACGCTAATGTTTTTTACTGTTTTAAAAAGTAGAATTGAGGGAAAAAGAGTAAAACTTCAGCGTAAAGAGCGGGGCGCTGAGGAGGGAGCAGCCCCTTTCACATACGAAGTAATTTATATTCGTTTTAAGTTTTAATGTTGCTCCTTGCTTCCAGTTAAAAACATGTCTTTTTTTCATTTAATATCTGAACGTTTTTGAACTAATGCATGTTTTGATTTTGGCTCTCCACAGATGAATAATTAAAACGAAATTTCATATTTATATGGCTTTCTCATAATTTTGATAGAATCACTTTGAGAAAAAAGGAGCAGGGGAGGAGGCTTAGTTGCCCTCCAATGTTTTGGTTACTTAAAAAGGCAACTAGAACTTTTAATATTTTACGAACGTTTTTGCTAGTAAAAGATCTACGTAACTTACGAGTTAGCTTACGTAACGAACTTCTGTATTCTGTTAGTGTTAAATTTTAATGCTGCTCCTTACTTTCAGTTGAAAAAACTGTTTCATATTTATCTTTGTATTGTTCTATTTTGAAATAAGGCTAGAAAATCCTGCGCTCCCTTCATGGAAATTTTCTTCCCCATGACAAATTCCTCCATGGAAAGTTCCCCCAACATAACCCCCTGTTCTCAACCCCCCCCAACCAAAAATCCTCCTGAAAACGTCTGTACATTTCCCAATAACCATTACTATATAAACACTGATCAAAGTTTGTAACTTGTAGCCCCTTCCACGGGGATTCTGGTGGAATAAGTCGTCCCCAAAGACACAGTTATAAGGTTTTTCGACTATGCTGAATAAAATGGCTATCTCACAATTTTAATCGGGTGACTGTGGGAAAATAATTAGCGTGGGAGGAGGCCTAGGTGCCCTCCAATTTTTTAGATCACTTAAAAAGGGTACTATATACTACATTTTTTATATATAATTCACTTGTATATAACTTCATTTCCGTTGGAATGAGCCCGCTCGCAACATTCTATGACAACTGGTTCGATATAATCACCCCTGGAAAAAAAAAATCCATGTTTTTGCTGATAGAAGCTTAACACTTCCACGGTAGCCCTGATAGGCTGATTCGGATGGGTGTAATTTTGGTTTTATTACTTTTATCGGGTGTTTCCCTCTATTTTCTAAAATAAGGCAATTTTTCTTAGACTCGTAATTTTAGATAGGTATCTCATATATTTAAAGTCAGCATTAAAATGCGATTTTGTTCATGTAGCTATTGGCATCAAAAATCCGTTTTTTAGAGTTTTGGTTACTATTGAGCCGGGTCGCTCCTTAGTACAGTTCGTTACCACGAACTTTTTGATAAAATGAAATAAATTTGTCACTTCGCTGCGAGCAATTATTTAAATTATATTTTTCTAAATAGGTCTGCATGAAGTAAAAACCCGAAAATATGTGCTTTTTATTTGTAATTTCCACAATTTTATACCGCGTCTCCTGGCAAATAATGATGACCAGACCACAGGCACACACGCAGGCGAGGGATTCACCCACCTTGAATTTGTATAATGCTTAATTTGTCAGCGAAATGTTTAATTTTCCTGTGTTTTCCTGGTATTTGTTTCGTAAGAGCTGAACCCCCCTCCTCCAAAAAAAAATCTCGAATAATAATTTCTCTAATTTTCTCCTCGAATAATAGTTCTTTTCCAAATAAATATTCCTATTTACTTGTCGAATTACGAAGAATGAATATACAGTAGTCGTAATTTTCAGTGAGAAACCCCTTGAGTTTAATGACGGCAGTGAAATCTGATAACCTTGAGTATTTGTGTGATATGCCGCGATTGAAAAAGAACTAACAGGCAGTATAATTTTTGGTCGAGCGTCCGGCCTTAAGATATTCCTAACTGCAGATTTCGTTGTCAATCCTTAGCATCTGTGAATCATTGTGTTGATTGTTGCCGCTTGTATCCTAACCACACATCCTGTTTTGTTTCATTTCCGTTCATCATTATCGTCATTATCCTAAGTTTTCAGTAATAGGTAGGCATAGCAGTAATTTCAATTGAGTTAAGATATTCCTAACCTCAGCTTTTGTTGTCCATCACTAGCGTCTGTGAATTGTTTTGTTGATTGTTGCCGCTTGTCTCCTAACCACAGATTCTCTTATGCTACTTTTCCGTTCATTAATATCTAAGTAATGTTTCCACCACATTTCTATAGCTGTTAGGGATTCATCCATACTCTCTTATAATTTTGCATGATGTCATATATATAAAAAAAACCTCTGGTCCAGCTTTTCCTCAGTAGTTATATTTTTGCTTTAAATATGTTGCTAAATGACTCAGTAACAATCAGCCATGATCCATTGTATATATCTTCTGAAATGTCTTAAACTAAATTTAGCAACATATATGTTAAGGGGATTTAGCTCGGGTTATTTGAGTCCTCGCTAGTTTAGCGGGTGGTAGACGGTGCGGATCCACCTTCCCACTTCTTTTTATAGTTACTTTTCCAAGACTTAAATGTCTGTGACGGAAAAATCACATTTTTGCAAGAACAGACAGTTTTAGAAGCAAAAAAGATATACAGTTATATAAAAGATTTGCTAGAAAACTTTACTTGAACATGAAGTTCATCCAAGAAAAGCCATGTTAAAACTCGTGGTATATATATGCTTATATTTTTTTTAATGAGTGTTTCAAATCAACATTCTATTTTGCTTATTTTCTACATTTTTTCTATTTTGAGCCCTGAAGAGAGTTCAAAGGGTAGGCCTATGCTGATACAGTCTCAGTTGTAATTAGCCATATACCATTCCATATATCCTCTGAATTGTCTCAAAACAAATTTAGCAACATATTTATTAAATGGGTGTAGCTCAGTGGTCTGAGTCCCCGCAGTGGTTTGAGTCAGCGTGTGGTAGACAGTTCAATTTCGACCGCCCCATCTTTTTTTAAAATACTTTTCACAAATTTAAATGTCTGTGACGGAAAATTCGCATTGTTGCAACAACAGATAGTTTTTAAAACAATAAAAGATTTGAAGTGTTACAACAGATTTGCTAAAAAATCATACCTGAAGATGAAGTTTACAAGACTAAATTTGATGAAACTTATATATTTAAAATCAGCATGAAAATCTGATTCTTTTGATGTATATTTTAGCATCAAAAATCTGTTTTTTAGAGTTTCGTTTACTATTGAGCCGGGTCGCTCCTTACTACAGTTCGTTACCACGAACTGTTTGAAAAGTTAATAGCAATGTTAAAACTCAAGGTATTTAGAGGTTTATTTTTTTCACAAATGTTCACATCATTTCACGTCAAAATTTTATTTTTATTATTTTCAACGTTTTTCTCCCTTGTTGGGCAACCGTTTAGGAAACAATGAAAACCAGGTCGTCCCTGAATGGGACGAAAAGATGTTGTAAGGAAAGATTTAAGAGGAACTGGAATGAGGGTGTAAAGTGGGAACCCTTTAAATAGCTTGGGAAGAGCGATGAGCATGCATGGCTGTTCTGGGCTCAAGTGGCTTAGGACTGCAGGGAATTTTTAGCAGTAGCTATTTTTATGGGAGGCAATAGCGATAATTCACGGTAATATAAGGAGTGGGCAATATATCCTCTGAAGTATTTAACCTAAATGACACATTTTCCGTATTAGTCTTCAGTTTTCAGTAATAGGTTGGCATAGCACTAATTTCAACTGAGTTAAGATATTCCTAACCTCAGATTTTGTTGTCCATCACTAGCGTCTATGAATTATTTCGTTGCTTATTGCCGCTTGTCTCCTAACCACAGATTCTCTTATGCTACATTTCCGTTCATTATTATCTAAGAAATGTTTCCACCACATTTTCTATAGCTGCTCGGATTCATTCACACTCGTCTATAATTTTGTATGACGTCACAGATAAAAGAAAATCTTCTTGTCCAGCTTTTCCTCAGTAGTTATAGTTTTGCTTCATTTACGTTGTTACATGACTCAGTAACAATTAGCCATGTTCTACTGCATATATCCTCTGAAATATTTTTAACTGAATTTTCCAACTTAGTTGCTAAGGGGTGGTAGCTCTGTGTCCCAATTCTTCGTTGCATTAGTTAGTGGTAGACGGCTCGATTCTACCTGCCTCGTCTTTTTTTATACTTATTTTTTTACAGCTTTAAATGTCTTGACGGAACCTTCTTTGCAATTGGTGCTACTGATGGCAGACACACACCATTCGTTTAAAAACAAGAGTTTGTTTATATAACCAAAACATTTAGTTCTTAAATTGTGTTCTTAAATTGTAGTGGGAAGACTAAATAGTGAGGAAATGAGTAAACCATAAAAAAACAAAAACAGAAGTAAAAACGGCCTACGTTTCTAGGGAGGGGGACTGTAAACCAGATATGTTTGATAATTAGATTAAGTGATTCCCAAAAAATTAAAAAGTTAGGGGCTTAGGGTGGCTCATGCACGGGCTAATGACAAAAGTCTCCCCTCCAATTGTTCCCAAAGAAATGCTAGATTATTTGTCTTGAATAAAAAAATAACTGCTAGTTTAGCTTATATCTCATTTTGAACTAAATAACGTCTCACCAAAATTTTAATTATTAACATTCACAAAATTTCTATTCGTTGCTTTTTCAAAGTCACTTCCAGCTTAACTATTCCCCCTCCAAATGCCTAGAAGCGGTGTCAATACACAACACTAGAGGCAGATACAAGATGTAATTTTTAATCTCAAGAGGGAAAACATTTGCCGTTTCGCAGTATTTTCAGTAAAAATACAAAAAGTACTTCGTCCATAAAGACAGCCCCCCCCAGAAAAAACAGATTTTTGTTTAAAATTGAACAGGGCAAAGAATCTGGGGGTCACTCTCCTCATAAACTTATGTAATGGATGCTTGAATATAGCCTTCTTTAGTTACAAAATTGACACATTTTGACAGTTTCCGCTGTATTTTTTTCTAATTAGCCTTTTTCTCACTAAGAACCATTTGCTTGGGGAGATGTTCACCCTGAAGTGGCGTTATTAGTCACAGTTTTGATTAGAAAAACTCGTGAAATGTCCACCCTGATGCCACTATGATCCCTCGAAAGCAGGATCGGGACACGGACGATCGGGGACACGGACGGAGAAAAGAACTTATTACGGAGCGGAGACCCCAAACCATCTCAGAGCACCAGAAAAACTCCAGCCTTTTATATCCAATCTATCCTCGTCAGGGCATTCGTCAAAACATCTTTCATTCCATTTAAACAAAAAACAAAAACAAAAAACGCCAGGAGTAATGGTTATAAAGATTCTTACTTTCTCCTAATTAGAAACACAGTCAGAAAAATAAATACCTGCCAAATAGAAGTAGTAACCCGCAATGGGATGACAACTCTAGCTTTAATATCTTGGGAAATTAAAAAAAAAAGATTCAATGTTGTCTCTTTCTAAGGTATTTATTTCTCTAATTGTTCTTGAGGAGAGAGTGAGAATGCTTAATACCCTCCAAGACTTGGAAAAATTCCCTTTTTCGTATCTGTACTAGAAAAAAAAATGTTGAAAACCTTTCCCTATTGCACTTTGTCAATTGTTGCCCATTTATTACTTATCAGGATAAGGGCCTATGCAATATATTTTTTGAAGGACTTAATTTTAATCATAGTCATCAATATAACACACCATTCCAAAGAACATTCGAAACAATTCTTATAATTTCGCAAATAGTATAAACAATTAAATAACGGTAAAAGCAAACAAAATACAGACGACTATTATTATTTATTGCCTAAAAGGGTTGGTTGACGTATTTACTGCCTCTGTACTAGTATAAGGAGGAGGTGGGGCCGAATAAGGAGGCTCACTTGGGTAGCTTCTAGTATCATAGTTTTGAGCATTGTAAGGATTATTAGATTGCTGTACAAAGTTAGCTTGGTTGTTGAAATCAGGTGCCTGGTCCCACTGTTGAGACGCCCATGTAAGAGGATCTGTCTTTGGATCGGGTTCAACTGAGCCATAGCTGAGATACTTTCCATTTGAAAAATCATTCGTGATTGTGTCCTGCAAAAAAACATCGAAAGTCAAGGTAATAATGATTCTTTCTTATATTAATGAAAGTCACTTGTAAAGAATTCTGGAGAGACCCGCCCACTTCTCCCTCAAATATCCAATAGCACATAATCATCTACATATAAAGAAAGCCGTCGACTTGTCTGTAACAGTCTATCTATATATATAAAAATAAGTTGTCTCTGTGTGTGTGTGTGTGTGTGTGTGTGTGTGTGTGTGTGTGTGTGTGTGTCGAGTGACGTCATGTTTGTGTATCGACTGACGTCATTATAAGGATTGAGGTGTATGCTTCATGAATTTGTTTGTTGACAGACGTCATGTTTGTCAACTGATGAAATTACATACCGGGACACAAATGACGACCGGGACACAGGGAATATAAATGACGACCGGGAACCTCAAAGAGTAATTACAGACTGGGACACCCGGACACAAATCACGAGCGGGACACAGGGAATATAAATGGCGACCGGGACACAGGGACACAACTACAACGGGGACGCCGGGGGCACAGGCGGGATATATAAATGACGACCGGGACACAGGGATTGTTCGAATAGAAATTACAGACAGGGAAACTGGGACACAAATGACGACCGGGACACCGGGACACAGGGAATATAAATGACGATCGGGACACTCAAAGAGAAATTACAAACTGGGACACCAGGACACAAATGACGACCGGGACACAGGGAATATAAATGACGACCGGGACACAGGGATACATCATTAGAATAATGAGGCATAGATCTGAATACGGATTGTTTTTCCCATGGACAATTATATGTTGCATGTTCAAGAGTCAGTAAACCTGACAATCTATTTATATGCACAGACAATGGGACAGCGAAGAATGTTGTATATTCGCATGTTTTACGTAGTTCAAAACATATATATATATATATATATATATATATATATATATATATATATATATATATATATATATATATATATATATATATATATATATATATATATATATATATATATATACATATATATTTATATATATATATATATATATATATATATATATATATATATATATATATATATATATATATATATATATATATATATATATATAGTTTGGTTCTTTCTCTCAACTCTTCTTTTCAAAACAGTAAAAAAATTTAGCGTAAAGAGCGGGGCGTTGATGAGGAAGAAGCCCCTTTCATATACGAAGTAATTTCTGTTCGTTTTAAGTTTTAATGTCGCTCCTTACTTTCAGTTAAAAAAACTTGTTTTTTCTTATTTAATTTCGGAACGTTTTTGAATCAATGCATGTTTTGATTTTGGCTCTCCACATAGAAATAATTAGAACGAAATTTGTATATTTTTTTTTTGGCTAAATGGCTTTCTCATAATTTTTATCGAATGCTTTTGAGAAAAAAAGAGCGGGGGAGGAAGCCTAGTTGCCCTCCGATTTTCGGTTAATTAAAAAGGCAACTAGAACTTTTAATTTTTTACGAATCTTTTTATTAGTAAAAGATTTAAGTAACTTTGAAATTAGCTTACGTAAAGAACTTTTGTATTCTCATGTTTTTATTACATATATGAGGGGTTTCGCCCCCTCGTCAGTACCTCGCTCTTTACACTAAAGCTTAAATTTTGTCCCAATTCATTAAGAATGACCCCGGAATCACAAAAGCCGTAGAATAAATAGTTGAAATAACTAAAAAATACTTTAGCGTAAAGAGCGAGGTATTAGGAGGAGGTAAGCCCCTCATATGGGTAATAATTTCTGCTCGTTTTAAGTATTAATGCTGCTCCTTACTTACAGCTGAAAAAAAACTTTTTCATATTTATTTTTTCATTGTTTTTTTAAGTAATGCTAGTGAATCCTGCGCTCTCTTCATGGAAATTTTCTTCCCCCTTGACAAATTCCTCGATGGAAAGTTACCCCAGAATATGCCCCTCTTCTCAACCCCTCCCCAAGCAAAAAATCCTCCTGAAAACGCCTGTACACATCCCAATAACCTTTGCTATATGTAAGCACTGGTCAAAGTTTGTAACTTGTAGCCCCTCCCACGGGGACTCTGGGGGAGTAAGTCGTCCCTAAAGACATAGATATAAGGTTTTTCCACTACGCTTAATAAAATGGCTATCTCAGAATTTTGATCCGTTAGCTTTGGGAAAACAATTAGCTTGGGAGGGGGCCTAGGTGCCCTCCAATTGTTTTTGTCACTTAAAAAGGGCACTAGAACTTTTCATTTCCGTTAGAATGAGTCCTCTTGCAACATTCTTGGACCACTTGGTCGATACGATCACCCCTGGGGGAAAAAAACAAATAAACACGCATCCGTTATCTGCCTTCTGGCAAAAAAAAAACAACAAAATTCCACATTTTTGTACACAGGAGCTTGAAACTTCTACAGTAGCGTTCTCTGATACGCTGTATCTGATTGTGTGATTTTCGTTAAGATTCTATGCTTAGGGGTTGTTTTCCCCTATTTTTTAAAATAACGCAAATTTGCTCAGGCTTGTATCTTTTGATGGGTAAGACTAAACTTGATGACACTTATATATTTAAAATCAACATTAAAACACAATTCTTTTGATGTAGCTATTGCTATCAAAATTCCATTTTTTGGAGTTTTGGTTACTATTGAGCCGGGTCGCTCCTTATTACAGTTCGTTACCACGAACTGTTTGATATTTTTTAAATTAAACAAGAATTGACTTATTATACTAGATTGAAATGAAACATACAAATATATATATATATATATATATATATATATATATATATATATATATATATATATATATATATATATATATATATATATATATATATATATATATATATATATATATATATATACCATAAGAAAAAAAATATTATAAGAAAATTAACCTACAAATTTATTTAAAAAATTTTTAGGTTTATAATACTCTCGGAATGCTTCAGAACGAAATGCGAACTTTTCATTTATCATGATCTTACGCTCGGATAGCATTGAAGATTACCAGAAAAAAAAGGTCAGATAACACTGAAACACTTTTACGCATTGTTTCAGGAACTTCAATGTCTTAAGAGTAAGAAACAAAGAGACGGAAAAATACGAAGGACTCGATTAATGTTAGCTTTTTATTGCCATTTCAAATTTTTAAGACTTAGATAAAGAGAAATAAGGCAACATGTCAAACAATCCCTGGTAACGAACTGTAAGTGAGGAGCGACCCGGCTCAAGAGTAACCGAAACTCTAAAAAACGAAATTTTGATGCCAATAGATACATCAAAAGGCTACGTGGAAGGATTCTTACAGGGAGGAATTTGTCATGGGAGAAGACAATTTTCCATGAAAGGTGTGCGGGATCTCCCAGCATTAAAAAAAAAACAATCTGAAATTAAATAAAAAGAGTTTTTTCAACTGAAAATAAGGAGCAACATTAAAACTTAAAACGAACAGAAATTATTACATATATGATGGCCTTTGCCCCATAGTCAGTACCTCGCTTATTATGCTAAAGTTTTCTTTAGTACTTTCAAAAACGCCATTTATTATTATTAAACGGGCTTTGTGATTCAGGGGTTAGTCTTAAAGAATTGGAACCAAATACAAACTTTAGCGTAAAGAGCGAAGTATTGACGAGGGGGTGAACCTCCTCATATACGTAATAATTTCTGTTCGTTTTAAGTTCTAATGTTGCTCCTTACTTTCAATTGGAAAAAAACTTGTATTTTTTTTAATTTAATTTCTTTGACAAGCTCCATTCTGGCCAGAATTTACAATCTTTGACCGGATTTATTATGATTGAATTATAATATCAACCATAATGTAATGTAAGTAGGTAACGTAAACCATAATCCGTTGAAAGCCTAGCAGTTACGCATACAACTCTTACAAATTACTACCCACGACGCGACTGACGCCTGTACGATACGACTTTGACGAAAATCAAAGGATTTGACTATTGGAGCACCAAATTCCTTCGAAAAGGATACTTTCTGTTCGTTTTAACTTTTAATGTCACTCATTGCATTCATTTGAAGAACTATCTTTTTATCTGTTAAATTTCTGTTTGTCTTTAGTTTTAGGAAAATCCCAAATTTGAGTGGAGTTTTCCATGCCCATCCATCCCTACCATCCCTACGGAATCACCATCCCTACAGGATATACATCATCCTGAATGTCTCTGGTTAAATGTTTTTGAGCATGGGAATTTTAATTATGCACTTTTTATTTAGATGTTTTACCGTTTCTGAGGGTTTTCTAGCTATTTTCCGAAATTACTATAGATCTATCTTCGTCTTTATTTCTACTTTCAGGATAAACATGGATAAGGGCTATCGTTCATGAAGTAGTGTCAAATGAAAAATATGTTACAATAAAATTTTTATTTTAAAACACGATTTATAGTGTTCTGATTTTAGTGTTTCGTATCAACAAAGTCAGTCTTCAGTCTACGCAGACGTACTGACTGAAGTTAATTCATTTCATCGTCACACAGAAATAACTCTAAATTTTGTCCATTTAATGACTAGAGACTGCATTGATTAGAAATAGATTACCGTCCCTCAAAATTGTAGGATTCTATTATGATTGTTATTTCCCTCAACTGCACCAAATTAGCCTAAGTTATGATGCAATCTATCGCTATTATTACCAATCTGGTAGAAATGAGAAGTATTTTCTGTTGGCCAAAAACAAGAAAAAAACCTTTTATTGACTCCTTACCATTGGTGAACATGACAAAGCAGGTGGAAACGATCACAAGCTTGATTCTAAACGAAAGAAATTTTGAAAAACGACAACCCTGGTTAGTAATATAAGAGCTAAATATAACAGTTTACCTGCTTCTGCAAGCCGTTTTCTTTATTTAGAGGAATTTTGACAGTTTCACCCTCAATACGTTCAGCCCAAGGCTGTAGCTCTCCAGAAGCAAAGATTGCATAGAAAATGACCCCTAAAAAGTGAATCACTCCAGCTATCACGAATACAGTTTGCCATTCTTCCACAGCCTGGAAAACAAATTATTTTCATAAATTTCAAATTATTCAATTATTTTAAAAAATTATTTCAATTCAAATATATTTCCAAATTCATTTGAAAAATATTTTCAAATTTCAAATTATTTTCACAAATTTCATAAGATTGGAAAATCTATAGATGATGCAAAAACCGTTATTTTGTGCACGGAAATGGCCTTTATAACAATTAGCGCTTCATTTCTAATTTAATACAATATGAATTACAACAAATCCTATTTATGCCATTGCTAAAAAAAAAGATTAGATTTAGCTTAAGGAGATGTCATACCTGCTATGGGATTGCTAGACATGTACACAGGCCTTAAAAGGAGAGAGGGGAAAGTGGGGATCCAGGAATGCACGTCTGAAGTGTCAAGTTTTCTACGACCTATTCTATTATTATTAAATTGTATATAGCTTACCTAGTTTTGTTTTTCATTTTGTGCTCCCCCTCACGCTCAGTCACTAATGTCGTAACATATCGTGCAACATGGTAAACTAAGTGCATAAGGATTTTCCTTGACGTTCAATATTTTCTTATAGTATTTATTATCAAGGGTATATCCAGGATTTTCGTTAGGGGGCATACAACAACCTTTAAAACGGATCAAAAGTTTGTTTATATGCATTTTTGGTACGTTTTTATAGGTCGGACCAAAACTTGGAGGTGGAGAAGAAGAGTTAAACCCCGAATACCCATGAATATAGCCTAGTTTATAGTTCATATGATTATAATATTTGTCAAACCGATTAGAAACATTTTAATATTCACTAGATTATAATGAATTGCTATTCACAAAATTTTGAATTTGTGGGAAAATATCTTAAAGCTGATAAAGAAGTTTCGCCTCCTATCTGTAAAGTCCCGATTCATAAACAATGCAGCTTGATAGCTATGTAAACAAGCTGGTAAGGGGTAAGGGGTGTAAAACGTGATGTTGTAAGTATGAAGAAAGCATGAACTACTTTAGATATCATAGATTAGATATTTTGTTTTATTCTTGAGTTGTTTGTTATTAACTTGGATATCATTTGTGAAATAGATATTCAGATCGTATGCTCACGAAACAAAAATATGTATTCGCTTATTTTTTTTCTCTACAATAACTACAAAGACCAGCAAAATTGTTTGTTCATGGACTTTTAGACTTAATTACGAATAAATTTAATTTTGACATAATTTTACTTTGTTTTACTTTGACAGAACTTTAAGCATAACATGATCTAATTAATAGTTATAATTTTGTAGATAAAGGGCCTAGCAGCCTACATTTCCTTTACCGCGTTTCTTGTTAAAAAGGTTTGAAACCCCGGTGTCAACTAATACCCCACTGTCAGACGTAAAGAAAATGTGCAACTCAATTTTTTTTTAGATCAACTAAAGAAAAAATGCTAGTAAATAAATATTCTGCTGTTAGTCATAGGTTAAATTTGAAAGGAAAATAAGGAATAGAAGAGATTTATCTTAGATAGGGCAATTTGGGCTAGAAAACTTGTTTTAACACAATTTTGAGTTAAGAGAAGACTGAACATCAGTTTAATTGCACATGGGCATACGGCAGTTTATGTTTGTAATTTTCGTTGTTTTCAAAACTAATATTCTTTGTTGCTGTGATTAATTTTTATTTTTGAAATGATATTTTTGGATTAATGAGGGTTCCACTAAGAACAAATAGTAGGTATTAGAACTTTATAGCGGAACGTTTTATTCATGGCGGTTTTTTTTTTGGCACTTAGGTTCATAACAGAAAAAATCCTAGCAGCTTACAGAGAACGAATATTGGGAGGACATTTTTTATTTAGTTTTGCTCATGTAAATCAAAGTTTTTGCGTCCTGACATCTATAATTTCTCATATCTTTTTTTGTCTTAAATGGCTCTCTCAAAATTTTCATTGGATGTTGTTGGGGAACTGGCGGGCATGGGAGGGGAGTTGATTGCCCTCCAATCACTTTTGGATATTAGATAATGCACTAGCCCTTTCAACTTTCCATCGAATGAGCTCTTTTTGAAGTTACCACGACAACAAACGGCCTTCTCAAAATTTCTATCAGATGTAATTCGGGAAAACGCGAGATGTGTGTGTGTGTGTGGGGGGGTATCAACCCTCAGATCACTCTGAATCTTAAAAAGGGCAGAATAGCTTCTAATAACCGATCCACCGATCCCCTTCCGAAGTTTATACGATCACCCTTTGATATACACCTTATGTGCCCCTGGGGCATAAATTACAACACTAGTTTTCAAGGCTTTGTGGGTGGGGAGGGGTTGTCATTGTCAAAGACATAATTTTCGGTCCTTTTAATTACGTTGAAGAAAATGGCTATCTCAAAACTTTAATTGGATGTGTCTGGGGAAATGGTGGGCATGGGAGGGGGTTAGTTGCTCTCCAATCACTTTCGACTATTAAAAAGGGCAATGGCCCTTTCAATTTCCAGTCGAATGAGCTATTTTCGAAGTTTTTACGACAACAAATGGTCATCCCAAAATTTCTGTCGGATGCTCTTCGGGAGAATACGAGGTATGTGGGGGGGGATATCCACCCTCCGACAACTCTGAATCTTAAAAAAAGGCACTAGAACTTCTGATTACCAATCCAATGAGCCCATTTCGAAGTTTTTACGATCCTCCTTTTCTATATATACCTTATATACCCCCAGGACATAACTTATCACCCTTGTCCTGAGGGCTGTGGGGGAATTATCCTACTCAAAGACATAGTTTCCAGACCTTTCAATTACGTTGAACGAAATGGCTATATCTAAATTTTGATTGGATGCGTTTGAGGAAATGATGGGCGTGGGAGGGGGATTAGTTGCCCTCCAATCGCTTTTGACTATTGAAAAATGAACTAGCCCTTTCAATTTTCAATCGAATCTGCTCTTTTCAAAGTTTCCATGATAACAAATGGCCATCTCAAAATTTCTATCAGATGCATTTTGGGAAAATATGGGGTGTGTGGGAGGGGGGTTTTCAACCTTCGAATACTCTGAATCTATAAAAGGGCACTAAAAATTCTGATGAGCAAAGTTGAATACGACCACCCTTTCTATGTATACCTTATATTCCCCCAGGGCACAACTTACAACCCTTGGCCTGAGGGCTGCGGGGAGAGGGCATACTCAAAGGCAATATTTCTGGATCTTTCAACTACGTTGAACAAAATGACTCTCTCGAAATTTCGATTGGATGTGTTTGGGGAAATGGTGGGCATGGGAGGGGGGTTATTTGCCTAGCAATTACATTCGACTACTGAAAAGGCCACTAGACTTTTCAATTTTCAATTGAATGAGCTCCTTTCGTAGTTTCTACGACAACTTCTTCAATAGGAAGTGCCCAGGTTAAAACAAAAACAAAGTAATTAAATACTACATTGTGCCCACATCGATCTTTACTTAGGCAACGCTATTGACTATGGTTACTCGTTTTAGTTTTTTTTTTATTTATTCTGTGTTTTATTCTTTTAATTAACAGCATTTTTGCTTGTTCCATGCTTTAATTATTATTTAAGTTTAATTTTGCTCGGTGTAGGTTTTATTGCTTTTTTTTTCTTTGAAAAACTTTTTTTTGGAAACACATTTCTGAACTGAACATAATATAGACAGCGCGGAAGTATCGAAAATGTTTTTTTGTTGAAATAATAAGCACATAGTTGTATTACTGCTTGACTGGCCTTAAAACAATACAATAGCGATTTTTTTAAGGAGACAGTAATTTTTATGTTTAATAATTAGACTTAATAATTCTATACAAATTCAATAGTTATTATCAATTAATATGTTAAAATGAGTGTTATACTTAACTTAATGAATAGTGGATATTCCATAGCTTTTATTTTGATATAATATGTGTCAATTTAGATGCTATTAATTAATATACAATTATTTGAAATATAAATATTCCAAGAAAACAATTCGATTCTTATTATCTAAGTGAACTTACTCCGTGAACCGCAATGTTGTCTGACACTATGGGGCAAAGCATTCCTGAGAGGGTTCCTACACCGTTGGAAATACCCATAAGAATACTGGCATATCTTGGAGCTATGTCCAAATGGTTCACATTGTAGCCTGAAAAAAAGGGGAAATAGAGATAATATAAATAGTCATACGCTTCTGCTTGGAATCAAAGCCATTTATCAAATTAAGTTTAAATTCGAGCTTTAGTTCCGAGTTTATAAATATTAAATGTCGAGTTATAAATACTAAATTTCATTAAATGTCAATTTAAATACTGAATTTATGAATATGAAATACAAATATCGACTTTTAAATATTAATATCACTACATCAAGTTAATAAATATTAAATGTAAATTTAAATACTGAGTTATAAATATTAAATAACATTGAATATCAAGTTGAATATTACATTTATAAATATTAAATATAAATTTAACCATAGAGCTATAAACATTAAATATCATTAAATATCAAGTGAAACACTGGATTTATAAATATTAAATATAAATTTAATTATCGAGTTATAAATTCTAAATATCAATAAATATCTATCTGAATATTATATTTATACATATTAAATGTAAATTTAAATATCGAGTTATAAACAATAAATATCATTAAATATCAAGTTAAAATTTAGTATTTACATCTTGAAAGAGTAGCTTGCAAGATGGCTTGAAAGAAAACCTCAAAGTCAAGAAGATTCCATCTGATAACAATATGAAAACATTTAATGTCCATATAGATCTCTTTGGAGCTGGCCAGACGATAAGCTTAGAGCAGTGTGGGATGAAGAAGGTGCGTGCGTCAGTTGTTCAACCAAAATTTGCCTAGCACTGTAAGGAATTTGCATCATATTCTCACGGAGAGTAAAGGATTTGCCAAGTGGCTGATCATTCGTTGTGTTTTTGTGTAGGTTTGCTTTTTTTTCTTAGATTTCTCGTAGGTTTGTTTCAGATAGTTTTTTTTTTCCTGTTGATAAAGAATTCCGGATGTGAAACCGATATATTCAGACTTCTATTATTTTATGTACAGAATTTTTTCACTGTCTTACTCAAAGATTTATTTGTTAATTATTATTTTCGTTTTTAATAGAAAAGTAACGGTAAAATCACGCCACTTCACACTGCAAGTATAGAATTTTATTTTCAACTAGATGATCAGACACAAACGGAGGAAAGGGGTCCTTCGATCCCCTTTGTGGGGAGCATTAAATAATTCCCAATGTGGCATCATCGTGTACATGAAGATAATTCTCTTGGTCAAAAACCGCAATTTTTTTGGCGTAATGTTTCGGTTTTTACATAAGCAGGTAGACATAAATATTCCCTTTCGAATGAGTCCTTAAACTGGTCTCTATGATGTTTGAGGGCCTCAGTAGCGGTCAAGAAAAAACGAAAAAAAACGTCAGCACTACCCATACAAAAAGTGTTTTGTTGTTTTTCAACACGAGGGACTGTAAGTTTCTCTACGGGGTTTCCGGCAATAGTAATTCCAATGACATACTTTTCTTTTCGATTTCAAGTCATTTCTGAGGTCATTAGGTGACGACCTTTCGTGGTTGTAGCAGTAGCTATAACCTAGTGAGCGATTACTATTAAGAGTAATCAGAACAATTGTTCTCATTCCCAAATCAGCTACAAATAGCATTATTTTCACCAAACAGTTTTTTGAACGCATTTTTTAATTTTTGGTTACTATAGATCGTTGTTCGTTCTCTACTAAGTTGATAACCTTGATTAGTGCTATGACATTTAGTATACCTGATATAGCAAAGCCGCTGAAGCCCACAGCCAAAGTCAAAGCAAAAATTCCACCTGCTGTGCTCCTAGAATAGGCTACGACAAGAAGAAAAACGGCTTCCATCCCGAAACCACCGCAATTAAAGAGTTTTCTAACATTTGTTGTTGATAGAATACCAGAGGTGCGAAGGAAATCTGCAAGTTGGCCTCCAAGGGGGACTACCATCGTCATGAGAAGATGAGGAAGAGCTGATAGAGCTCCTGCCTAAAATCAGAAAAACAGTGTCAAT